>NW_022981613.1:0-24807 GCF_902652985.1 Pecten maximus
ATTATTGTATACACGCCCCGTGAACAAACATCAATAGCATTGACCTTTTTTTTGTTTACATGTACGTCACAGTACACGTTGTTAAGCTTTTATTATGATGCAGAAAATTAATTAATTAGTGTTAGTATCTGTTGAATTATAATACGGGACATTTTTATCACAATAGGTGGGTGGATGGTTGGCTTGGTCAATTTTGTATGTGGATGAAAATTGGTACAAAGGGGCTATGAGAACAACAAAGTAACATTTTCGGACAGTTTGATTACCACGGTAACGGAATTGAGGCCTCTAATTGGCCTACTGGCCGGGAATGACCCAAGAACTAGTCGCCTATGGTCCCAAGTCTCTCTCTCTCTCTCTCTCTCTCTCTCTCTCTCTCTGTGCTCTCTCTCTCTCTCTCTCTCTGTGCTCTCTCTCTCTCTCTCTCTCTCTCTCTCTCTCTCTCTCTCTCTCTCTCTCTCTCTCAAAGGTAATTATATACCTCGTGTCTAAGTAGACAGAGTTCTGATGTAAATGACATTGTATACCCAGGGACAGTGTCCGTGTCAACAGGTAGTAGCCACGTCTATACATATACTGCCCTTTGGACACTAACATGTATAGGTTAAAGTACCTCTGAATATAAATTTCCGTAACTTTAATAATTTGTATAGATTTTGAAATAAATCATTATACTTCATATGGGTTTGTAAACGTATACTCCAATATTTGCTTCCTTAACATAATGGTAGCTATACTAAGACCTGTCTGCAGGTTATGTCTACTTGTGCTGTGATATGCCGTCTTAACATAAATATATTATCTGTTATGAATGAAATAGCCATATCTAAGTCATGCATATGGTAGGATCAATTTACGAGACGTTAATATAGACTAATCCACTGGTAGCCTCTACAACTAAATTTTATGTTACGTCTGTACAAGTTATGCATAACTTCCTCATTACAGACATTCCCTGCAATTAAATTGGCGGTCTATTTTATTATCAAAAATGAATTTTAGAAGTCAGTTGAGTTTTCTTTGTATTATTTAATAACTGACATGATTTTCTTTGACGAATACTGCATTTCGAATACAAATTGTCAAAAATAAACCCGTATACGTTTTTGAATTCAGTTAAAAACACATTGAAAAGGATAATACTTTTTAGAGATAACCTTCTGTTTATTTAAGAGAGATAGGAACTTTTAATAGGAGTCATATGCAAAATTGCATAACATAATCTCTAATAAAACAGAAATATGTAAACTGTCCTATGTCATTAACGGAAATTGAAAAAAAACATCAGAACAACTATGACATATACACCCTCTCCAATATAGACGTAATATGCATCCATAGCCTAACATCGATTAATTACCGATAAATTTGAGAGGAACGTATCACTAAAAATCACAAAATCACATTCAAAGATTTAATGAATGATGAGGGGCCTTTTCTTCGCGGGAAACATTTGGCTTAATTATGACCGAGTTCATCATACCTTTGTAACATTTCTCTACAGGTTTATAGAGCTTAACATTCATGTGTTTATATGATAATTCATCTGTAACATATTATTTGGTTCGTAACTGACAAAACCTGAATTAGGAATGCGCGTGTAAATGCTCATGATTTTAACCAATCAGAAACGTCAAAAAGTAGAACAGGATGGGATTCGCCAGTCTGAATATCTTGTGTAAATAATTACGTATTGGTTGGTGGTAGGTGGGTTGGCATCCTTTGACAGTCGTAAGCCTGTGTTCATGTTCATGTTAAAGTTTCATATCAAATACTGGGTGATACATGTTTTACGAGACAAAATAGTCCTTATTTATATGATGGGATCTTGTTATAAGAGTCTAGAAACCCAAACCTTACTAGTGTGACCTGTGTCCCCTAAAACCGTACTGCTATATCCGTACCTTTTTTTTTTATTATACAGTCACTTGCCTTTAAATGAAAACTCTCTATATTTCACAACAATCCCAAAAGTTATATATAGATTAATATCAATATCTCTTGATGGACCGGATGGAAGCACATGAAGGATCTAACTGAGAGAGGAAACCAAAGCACCCGAAAAAAAACCATGAGGAATCGAATCCTGACGATTTAGATGAAAGGCAGGTGTGTCACTACTGGTAGCCATAAATCATTAGGCGTTATCACTGGTGTCTGCCTTTGTTATGCCTTTACATGGACTCAGCCATGCATGCCAGTTCTATACAATTTTGATTCAATAGTTATTTATAGATACAAGGAACATGATATACTTCCGGGTATATCGTGACACAAAATGGCCAACACAATGATCGTACTGGTAGTATGTGTACTGTGGATTCTTCGTTATTCAGGTAAATTAACATGATTTATGGTAAACCAGCATGATTATGACCTGGGTATCATGACATTTTTATTATAAATATTTCTACTTGGTAGTATTGCTTGGTGCTTAGTTGTACATACTGAAAACAAAATAACTTACCTGTAGCTTTTTTTATAATTTAATTCATGTTTCTTGTTTGTACATGTGTGTGTGTCGTAAAACCTACTGCTTTAATTATATTCTAAAAGCTCAGCAAATATGTATTTCCCCTAACCAGGATGAATGGACTATCAGGGTTGAGAAGCACTACGGTCAACCTTAAGACAATAGGTGTCCTCACACTGTTCTGTTAAAACTCGCTCACTCTAGATCTCCTGATGATTTTCCTTTTTATACAAACCCCCATTGTGTGTATTACTATATCAAATACACACCGCTACATACAAGCGTATACTTGTCCATGCATACTTAAACATACAATAACATGTGTGTGTAAATATACACATACATTTAATTGATATTTTCCTGGTATCACTGAAAAAAGATTCATAGATATATATATAAATCAACTGTCAACTTCTATATATCTCGTGATTTTCTTTATTTAAATAAAGCGTTTGCCCGTGTATTAAAATCTGGAATACTACATAAAAACTAAATATGATTCAAGATTTGATAGTTTTAACCTACGGTGGCTGATTTGTACCAATTCCTCTTTTCGACCCGAAGAGACGAAGATTAGCAAACCTTAATTTTCGTTAAAATAAGTGAGCATAATTTTCGTCTTTCAGCCCCGAAAAAAAGAAAATTAAAAACCTCACCTTTCGTCTTTTCGCCAGAAAAAGACGAAAATATATGCTTGTATGTAAAAATGAAAATACATTTTTTTGTTTTCTGTTTTTTGTTTTTTTAATTTTGGTCTTTTCGGGCCGAAAAGAGGATAACTAAACTTATTTAGATTTTGTTTTTTCGGGGCGAAAAGACGAAAAGCGAATTGGCACAAATCAGCCATCATATTAGCATGTTGTGTTTACCTCTAACATCACTTTTCCATTTGGGACGTACAGTTATGTTTATAAGCAAATAATTTTGAAAAATTAACCGAAAGATCATTGGTTGCTGATTTTTTCTACTCTACCTACCGAAACATATTAAAAGAACTTATATCAGCAACACAGAAATGATTTTTTTTCGTGTAACTGGATCCGGAGTCGTCCAAGATTTTATAACAGTCATTTCAGCCGACCCATCACCTCGTCAATTTCAATGAAGAAACTTAGAACTATCAACTAGAATGACTGGGTGGTCTTCAATATGTTCAAAATATCTTTATGAACCAATACATTTCATATCGACTAAGGTCCAATCTTAAAATCGATTTTAAAGGGACATCACGGTAAAAACGTTGTAATTTTCATTGAATGTACGTGTTTTGTTCCTTTCCAGTTATGTTTCTGTGCTATCCCAATATTCACAGTCGATCCCTATGTCCAGATTAACCACTCGATCCCCTCTAAATTTAGCGCGGAAATTATTTTTAAATCATCACGTGACTGTTTTGAAATCGAGGCATATTTTATTTGTAAACACTAAACACACGATAGCTTACAAGTCGAAATATTCCATCTGGGTTAGTTGGATAACATAGTATATAGTGGTTTAAATGTTAAATAACACGTTCTGTATATATTCCGGCGCAAATATTTATGTGTATATAAGTGTAAACTCTGTACATATAGTATAGTGACAGTAGCGATGTACTGGTACAGACTGTATAGCTATTACCGAGTTTGTGTAAGTATTACCGAGTTTGTGTAAATATTACCAAGATTGTCATGACCTACTATCCAGCAATCAAGCACAATACGAGCAGCGTCCGTATTACGTCAGTCATTGTCTTCATATTTGAACTGTTCCAATCTATTGTACTGCTTCCCCAGTGTAATTCCAGGATTGTCTTTGACACATTTGGCCATTATTCTGTTTAATGCGGAAGCTGTTATGGTTTTCAACCGCAGTCGATTAACGTTGGAAGCCATTTTTGTTTTCCGGTGTTTTAGTTTGTTGTGCGCATGCGTTTTATCGTGTATGTCACAAAATTTACATATCCAGACTGTTGATCAACGAATTGTGATAACCTTTTTATAATTAATAATTGATGTTTTTTATGTACGTACATGTATATCATCAAATTCGAATGGTTATTGTTCATAAGGTTATATTTTTTAAAGATATACCCAATAATATGAAAAAAATACAAAATAATATTTGGTTTACCGTGATGTCCCTTTAATGTCTGATTACGATTTGTAAATTTCATAAGTATGCTTGTCATATTGTTTGATCACGTTAATCTGAGTCTTAAGATATTTTGTCGTTATTTTAAATAATATTTGATAATAATTTTACATTTTAAGACTACATATAATTGTTTTATTATTTTAGATGCGTTTCCGGTTTGCTGTAATATCACAAGGACACAAGGGGAGAGTCACGTGATTTGTTCGAGGTGTCGTCTGCTTGTTGTACCCAAGGATTTACCGACAAACATAACTGTGCTGAATCTAGGTGACAACAATCTGAACATTCTACAGCGAGACTCGTTTCCAAAGCTACCGCTATTAAAGAGCTTGTATCTTCACAGGAACCGACTAGTTAGTATCTTGTCGGGAACATTCGACAACCTTCGGAATATTGAGTATCTTGATCTCTCACACAATGCACTTGATCATTTCTCGTTGGATTCCACCATATTTGAAAGTCTTAAAAATCTAAAAACATTAAGAATACACAGAAACAATTTTTATTTGAACAAAGTGTACCCCGTGGCTATTTCGACTATATCTCACCTTGAAATTCTATACCTAGATATTTTCGCAGGCTTTTCATTTGATGATGGGTTTTTAAACCTGACTCGGCTTCAAAAGATCTATCTTTCTGCTACAGGGCCGGGGTTCGTGTCTTTATTTAATGCTTCATTCCAAGGACTAAAGCAGTCAAATATAACAGAACTAAGTATCACTGCATTTATCAAGAATATCGAAAAAAGTTTTCTATCTCCATTTCCCGAACTTACGGCATTAAAATTAGAAACTACTCATCTGCCAATGACTATCCATGATGCTCTTCAGGGACTGTATGGGATTAAAGGAAGAAAAATGGATTCATTGTTACTTAAAGGATTCCGAGAACGATTTCCTAAAGGTTCGACTCTGTTGGAAGCGGATATGGTTTACCTGGGATCTATATGTGTCAAGAATCTCTTCTTGGTAGATGATGGTATTGCAGCCATAGGGACTGAAGGTATGACAGCCTGGACAACCAAAACTTGTATTGAGGTATTAGATGTTTCGTGGAATATGTTCCACATGCCAAACACGCTTCCTCTGTTGGTACTTTTTTCGTCGCTTACTCATCTTTACGCTTCACACTCTGATGCCAGTTCTGCCGGAAAGAGAAGCATTTTGGCATTGAGTGAACCGATCTTTTTCCTCCCAAGGAATCTTCTTTATATAAACATTGCTCACAATAAAATGTCCGGACCGTTGATCAATATGACCATAGGAGGACATAACAGCCTAAAGGTGTTGAATATAAGCCATTCAAACCGGCATCCACATTGTTCTTATGCAATTATCAAAGGTCTTGTCCATTTGAAGGAGTTCGACATGTCTGGTGTCGACTGTTCATTAATAAGTCATAATATGTTCTCGGAGTTTCCTAATCTATCGCGACTCACTGCAAGACAGTGTGATCTAAAAAAAGTCATCGCTTTTAACAAAACTTCAATATTCAAGGGACTTTATAATCTTTCTTTCGTCGATATATCCTCAAATGATCTTGAAAGTCTAAGTATGAACTTATTTGTAGATCAGAGGGAATCTCTCAACTATTTAGATCTTTCTAGAAATTATTTGGATCGAATTCCTACGCAGATGCTAGCGAATTTAACTGTGCTAGAAAGAATTGATATGAGTAATAATCTTATATCGACTTTAAAGAAACCAGATTATACTCTACTGGAAGAACTGAATACAAAATTAGGCAAAATACAAATTTTGTTATTAGGGAATCCATTAGTGTGCAACTGTGAAAATTTGGACTTCATTTCTTGGTTAGAAACAACACAGACTGTACTCAAAAAGCACGATCTAATGTGTTTAACTCCAGAGGGCAACCAAGTTAAGATCGGGGAATTCCTTGATTCGTTTGATCAGTTCAAGGACAAGTGTGTTTCTCAAACATGGTTAATCATTTCCGTTACACTTACCGTGCTTTTCTTTGTGTTGGGTATCCTAACTCGAGAGGCCTGGCGACGCACTGTGTGGTTACGAGTGATGTGTCGTCAACCTTTAGAACATACGACATTTATAAATGACATTTATATATGTTATTGCAGGGAAGATTCTAGTTGGGTAAGGAACACATTCGCCACCTGGTTAGATGAGAAAGGAATTAAATATTGTTGCGAGGATAAAAGCTTTCAGCCTGGCCGAGACGTCGCTGATAACATTATGGACGCTATGGATTGTTCACGTCAAACTGCATTTGTTGTGAGCTGTTCTTTCTTAGAACAGGAATGGACAACGTTTACTTTGAGATTAACAAATGAATATTCTTTTCGCGATGGACGAGAGAACATGAACATAATTATTTTGTTAAACGATATAAAAAGGAGCGAGTTTCCAAAACTGGTACGGAAGAACTGGGATATGATACGTCCTTTACGTTGGCCAGGCGTGAATGATGTCACTCCGGGAAAACGTATTGCAGTTCAGGATAAGTTTTGGGAAAGATTGTTAAAACGTATTCAACGCGGAAAAGACCACCCGATGTCTTCACATGATTCAGAGTCCACCTTATAAAATAAGTGAATATAGAAATAGGTGTTCAATTTAAAGCTATATGCTATACGAGTTCTTAATATATATATATGTAATGTTAACGTTTTGATCGAGAATTCAATGGTGTTGTTTATATACATCAGATGCTTTATGAAATGCCTATAATTTCAAATGATACCATGAGTCAAGGTTTGTCGTTTAAACATAAATGTTCTAAGCGATATACTGTTCCACACGAAAGGTACCTCAAGAATCCAATCATGTTTGACATATTTATATGAAGGATTATGCGATATTTCATTGGATAATCTAAACTAGATTAAACTTTTAGACAATTGTGTGCCGTGTTCTCGATTACATAAGAATGATGGAGTGTTGACTACAAAAGCGGAAATGTTTTTTTATTGGTATATACATGTACAAACCCCATCAGTAAGTGGCAATAACTTCATCAATGAAACTGTTTTATCTACTGCACGGGTCGCATTTCCTCATTATGTTTATGACACTTTTATGATTTTATGAAATATGAACTTTAATTGTCTTGATAAAAGTATGGATTGACAGCTTATTTTTTACCTCACTAATATGATAACAGAAGCAAGCTATTTTATTAAGGGTTGTATTCTGTCTTCAGTTGATACCGTTCTCAAAAACTGGCCTTACTGATTTTTTAAACTATAAAATTTTAACTGTGACCACCAGAACTTTATTTTAATAAGAGGTACAGTATTTTGCTTGCCAACGAGTATGTCTAAGTTTCGAAGTTGTAGGAATTTTGAACCATATACTTTTAACTTAGATCCCTCCCGAGTTCTTTTCCACGTGTCTTATATTTCCGTTGACACAGCTTATATTTACTGGGCTCGTGATTATTTGATTAGATAAGTTGTGGATGCCCAAATACCTGTTAAAGAGCATAAATTGATTAATAAATTAATCGTTAATCTTAATATTCTTACAAGAAAGCTATATTAAGAAACAAGGTAACTGCATGAGAACAGCTGCCAACTGGGAAGCCTATTAAAGACAAAGCCTATAAAAGACAAAGCCATTTTGTGGGACAACTCGAGAGGCTTTATGTCCAAGAGCGATGTGGTGAGGTTCCAGCCTCTAAGGATTTCTGCCCTACTGTTAAGCCATTTTATCCATAAATTTTTTTAATGACAAGAACATTATTTTAGAAGAGAATGAAAACATTTGATCTACGCATGTGGGTTAATGTTGCATATATAATTAAAAAGAACTAAAATGTTTTTTAATAAATGCATTATTTGATAATTTCCCCGTCAGTTCTGTTTGTTTCCTTGGCCGGATTGTAATGTTAGGTGTCCAACGTCCTTATCGGGAAGTTTTCGTCGGTCCTCGTGTTGTCGCGTGGTCACGTGACCGGCACGAAGGACTACATTAACACTTGGTCGGTAAATATGGCCAGAGCACCCAACTAACGTATTTTGCCGTGCAAACAAACGTGATAAACTTGTTCATCGTAATTAACCGAGGAAAAGTGCTGTACATTCTTATATTTATTCACGTGCAGTGACATAACGGCGTTATAAACTGGTACTAATTGACGAAGTGCCGATTAATTGACTACTTTTTTGATAATTTTGACGATGTTTGTCATTTTCGTAAGAATGTACAGCACTTTTTGTTGTTCTCTTACAATTACCTTCACGCTTTTGTCTGTTTCATAAGTATTAATTTTGGGTAGTCGGGTGCTCTAGGACGATTTATAGAGCAAGTGTTAATGTTCACGCTTCGATATTGGAACTCTTCAGTGTTTTAAGTATCGACATCGGCATATAGAAACGAATAAACGTTGAAAGACGAATGCAATGGATCGTAATTAATTCAATTAATTATTTACAGACGATTTCCAAAGACACAAGGTGTAGTTTGAAGTTTTCGGTTGTACAAACAAGTTTGTAGATCCGACGCTGTGGTAAAACCGCTGTCCTCGTCGTTGCCACGACAGCCGATCTAAGCCGCGATCACGAATGCACTAACAAAGTGAAAGTTGAAGTCTTTGGCGCAACATGCCGTTTTTTCTTAAAACTACATTCACACCTCATATTGATTGGGGTTGTTTGACCATAACTGATCAATTGAAATAAAAGAAAACTAGCAAAAACACTAAAAATACAGAATGAAGCTTTCGTGTCAGGTAGTGCAGACACAACGCGGGATCTGTAAACAATGTGACGGCATCGGAATGTACAAGTTGCAACAATGTACAACAATGTATATTTTACATGAATACACTAATGAGCAACGAAACGGGACGCAACATTAACCCACATGCGTAGTTAAATGAAGTAAGGGACGTTTTTGATATTTTTTCTCGACTGTCGCTCATGATATCGGTAAACATCTAAAGAGGATGACTAATTTTATAGACCATCCGAGTGTGGTATACCATCCGAGTGTTGTCAACATACAAACTGATAAAGCTAAGACAAAGTCAGAGTTTTTTGTTTTGTTTTGTTTTTTACATCATCTCAAGTAAAAAAAGCCGCAGCTTTCGATAGAATATCTTTAAAAATTGGTACAGAAGCTTTTACACCTATTATAACGTTACGTTTAATCATTGTGCTTCTGTTTCTTGATTCCCTGGCGGATCTTGGAAAACAATCAACATGTCTTGACGAGCTATCGGCATATCCTGACCCCCCTCCCAAAACCCCTGGAATACGTGCAGTCAAGAATTGGATTCCTGGTACACCTGATACCGGTGCACGTGCCAAACCGAGAACCCAACCTATTGAACCTAATAAATAAACTGTGTTCCTTGTCTGTATATTTTGTTTGTCCACTATATATAGCCCTATGTGTGTTAAGTCTGATCACATGAAACCCACTACATTGTAATTCTAATGGGTTCTGCATTGCTAGCATAATGCGTACAGTGTATATGTATGGTTATTATCCTGATTATACTAATTACTTAGCATAGTCTATACAAGAAATGATTAGCATGTATTCACACTCATGTACATGTATATATATGGGAAGTAAATCAAGATCCCATATTTATTTCTATCGAATGCAACTCAATATAGTAATATTTCTATTTCTAATTGGTATATACATGTATGCTTCCCATACTGATATGAATACTCAGGTAGAATTACTAAGATACACATGTACATTTAATCTAGTTAATCTTTTATTTATTTTTAAATGGTACAGTTAGTATTACATATTATATTGTTGATATGTAGTTACATGCATTGTAACTTCATATCAAGTACTGTGCATTGTAATTAATCAGTGTCATCTAAACATCTAATAAAAAAAAACATGTATTAATGTGAATGATCATATGAATGTACATGCACTTGATTTCTCCCGGAGTACTGCTTGAAATAATGTGTGTATCTACATGATTTTTTTAAGAAAATAAGTATACTTATTATAATAAGCTTGTTTTGTACTTTCCACACAAGGCAGGTCCTAGGTTGATGGTAATATTTAAATAATAATATGACGCAATGTTTGTATCTCCACCTTTACAATCAGAGATGTAAAATTGTAGATCCAAATTATACACGTGTATACGTACGTGTCTCGTATATATACATATGTACATGAACATACTATACCTCTTCTCCATATGAATAATACTTGTAGCAAAATATATATGAAATGGCACTCATATTGTATACCTCACTGCGTCTCCTGAGGTTTCTTATTAATTATTTCTCTATTTAATGTAATCCAAAAGTAATGATAGTTATATCCAATGTAAATCCACGTGCACACTCAATGTTACAAATCGGCGTGCCTGCTTTTATGCGTATGGCTATCATAATACTCTTATGAAAGAGCACACCTCTCAACTGAATATGATTACACTTAGTTATGTATATAGCCTCTCAAATGTAAGTTTAATTATTTATGTCATGTATTCATTATTGCTAATCTCTTACTCAAAAGGAATTATCTGACCCATTGTTTGATACTTTGAAAATAATACAATCTAACTGTATTGAACAGTAAATGGTAAGTAAACTGAAACTTAGTTAAGTGTTTGAGAGACTATGATGAGAATATATGATCGTGATCACTAGAGTGCTTTCACGTGGTCTGTATATAGATAGTTGTACGTTTTGTTTACAGTTTTTTTGAAGATGTCCATCCATGTAAATAGCGGGATGTCTTCTATGATTTTTCATCCATGTATGGTAATTACTTGTATATATGTATTACTTTTGTGGACTTTGCCCACAAATCGCTTATTTTTTCACATTTTGTTTTATTATAACAATTTTAAGACTTGCCCAGTCTCAATGTATACATTTTCACTCGTACAGGTACATACAAATACCAGCTGTATCACATGCCCTATCAAATATATTATAAAGATATGGTTATTTGATAATGACTAGTAGAGTAATATACTTGTTCTATGATAGGGCATGTAGATTCACTGGGGGCAACGTGTACTTATTTGTGTTTAATTATAAATTAACTGTACAAAGTATTGCATACAATATAGCATATTATCTATCCGTGTATTCTACACCAATAGTTAACAACTTAATTTTTGTTCTATATATCATTGGTATGTTAATAATAATTAGTTGTGATGTTGAACTAAATCCAGGTCCCTTACACAACCTTGATATTTCCCACCTAAACATAAGATCACTAAGACATACAATAGATATTATTGAAGCTGAATTATATGATAGTGACATTATCTGTCTAACGGAAACACATCTCACTCCTGCAATACCTGATTCTGAACTAATGATTCAATCTTATTCTGTAAATATTCACAGACTAGACAGGAAAACTGGCCCCGGTGGTGGAGTTTTAATATATCATAAAGATAATATTGTTACTAAAAGAAGACATGATCTTGAACAAGATGAAGTTGAAATGTTATGGGTAGAGGTCCACATTGAATCTCGAAAATTTTTATTGGCTTGTTTATATCGACCGGAATCACCAGTTAGATATTGGGACATTCTGGACACCATCATTGAAAAAGCCATTAACACAAACCTTGACATATGATATCAATGGTGATATCAATGTCAACATGCTTAATCTTCAACCTCATTCAAATCTGGCTAGAATGATGACTAAATTTAATCTTTCAAATCTCATAAAGGACCCTACTCGTATCACCCCAACTTCATCAACTTCAATTGATATTGTTTTTACTAATAATACAAGTCTGATTAAAAATGCATCCGTACTTCCTCCAATATGTAGTGACCATTCACTGGTTCAATTCACTATCTCTTATTCAGTTTTCAAAAAACAATCTTATCGTAAAAAAATCTTTATATATCAAGATGCTGATTTTGATAAGATGAACAGACATATTTTAGAGAAGGATTGGGATAATTTAATCAATATACATGATACGAATGAATTTAATAATATTTTATGTAATACTGTAAATGATTTAATCAGTGAATGTGTACCAAGTAAATATGTTACAGTTAGACCAAATGATAAGAAATGGATGACTAATGATATCAGATTACTTATAAGACAAAGAAATAGAGTTCATAGGAAAGCAAAAACTACTAATTCCATGCACCATTGGGAAAATTATAGAATTAAGAGAAATGAAATTATTACTAAGATAAGAGAAGCAAAAAACACATTTATTGAAAATTTACAAAAGTCACTTTCTGATAAATCTATTCCCCCCAATAAATGGTGGAAAATTGCAAGAAATGTCCTGAATATTAATAATAAATCTACATCTATTCCCCCACTATTAAACAACAACACTTTTATACAACATCCATTTGACAAAGCTGAGTGTTTAAATAAATATTTTGTTTCCATATCAACAACATCAGCAAATACTGATCCAATTCCAGAAATTATCCAGAATTCCCCCCATTCCATTGACAACATTATTATAACACAGCAGGATGTAAAAGATCAGTTATTCCTCTTAAATAGTAACAAACCTGCTGGACCAGACAATATGATTCGTAAAGTCATAAAAAATCTAATATCATCTATATATGTACCTCTTACTCTTTTATTCAACAAAACTCTTGAAACAGGTGTAGTCCCACTTAGCTGGAAAATGGCAAATATTAATGCTATCTTTAAAGGTAAAGGATTAGTCAATGAGGTATCTAACTATAGACCTATCTCTGTAACATCATGTTTTAGTAAAATGTTAGAAAAGATTATTTTTAAATACTTATATAATTACCTCACCACTTATCAAATTATCACTAAACATCAGTCTGGCTTTACAACCAATGACTCTACTGTAAATCAATTATTGTCTATCTACCATACCATTGTTAAATATCTTGATCAAAACAAAGAAATTAGATACATATTTTGCGATATTAGTAAGGCATTTGACAGGGTTTGGCATGATGGTCTGGTTTACAAGCTGGAGTTATATGGTATTAAAGGTAATCTTTTAAACTGGTTTAAAAAAAATTATTACACAGAAAACAGAGTTCAAACTGAAGGTTTTGTATCGACATTTGACCCTGTTCAAGCTGGGGTTCCTCAAGGCTCAGTCCTCGGACCACTGATGTTTTTAATCTATATTAATGATATTGTTGACTGTGTTTCTAATAAGATAAAACTATTTGCAGATGACACCTCTCTGTATGGTATATGTGATAATAACCCCATTGAAATAGCTCAAAGTCTCACTAATGATATAATTAATATCAAACAATGGGCTAATAAATGGGATATTAAATTTAATCCTGCTAAGACAGAATCAGTTATATTTTCTAGAAAAAATAATAAAGATCACCCTGCTGTAAATTTTTATGATGAACCAGTTACTGAAAATAAATTACATACACACCTTGGTCTAACACTCAGTGATGATGCCAAGTGGAACCAACACATTTCTAATATATATGATAAAGCTTCAAAAAGAATAAACATTTTAAGATTATTAAAAACTAAAATTGATAGGAAGTCTCTAACTACCATATATACATCCTACATTAGGCCAATTATTGAATATGCCGATGTTGTTTGGGATAACTGTTCACAAATACAAAAAAATCTCTTAGAATCAATTCAATTAGATGCTGCTAGATTAATTACTGGTTTACGCAAAGGTACTTCACATGAAAAACTATATACAGAATTAGGGTGGGAATCATTGAGTTGCAGAAGGCAAAAACACAAACTTATCTTAATGTTCAAAATATTAAATAATGAAACCCCAGATTACTTAAGAGAAATTATTGAACCATATATTCATGATGAAACCTTAGTTAGATATCCACTCCGTACAGTTCGATTATTTGACCCCCCTTTATGTCGTACAGTAACTTATTTTGAAAGTTTTTTCCCATCTGTGTTAAATGAAATGAATAGACTCGCTCCTGAAATCAGTAATATTCACTCCACTAATCAATTTAAAAAACTTTTAAATAACAATCACCATATTATATCCACTACAACTGATGTATTTAAATATTCTGGCCGGCGTGATATAAACATTATTCTATGCCAATTAAGAAACAACGTAAGTAATCTAAATTACGACCGTTTTAATGATCATCTAATTGAATCTCCAATGTGCCAATGCAATCAATCTGTTGAAACTATATCACATTATTTCTTTGAATGTAATTTATATCAAAATCATCGTCTAGTACTTATACAACATTTAAATCATCCACATCATAATCATTTATGTACCAATGTCATTGTCGATGGATGTACTCTTTGTAATAATATTCAAAATTTTAGCATCTTGACACATGTCTCAAATTTCATCCTGCAATCAAAGAGATTTTGAAATCATGTCTGATGTATAATGATCTAATATTTTTAATATTTCTTTTTAACCCCTGGTGACTCCAATTATACAGCAATATAATTAAATAATTAAATAGACATCTAAATACATGTTTAGAATATGTAATATGAAATTGAGTGAACAATGTCTATTTATTCTTGATTACCAAATATACTTGATTAATGTAATAATGAACTCTGGGCAGTCTATTAACAATTTATCTTCTGTTATTCTATTTTATCTATAACATTATTTGTTTGTGCTTATATGTAAATGAGGTAATTCCTATAAAGGTCTTTTTGAAACAATCATTTTATTTTCAAGAGTTGGTGTAACTCTACTAACTTAATATGTTTCTATGGGATGAAATTGAATTTTGATCCTCTTCAGTGGATGGCTTGTGTGTTAAACATATGGACTTTATGGCCTGTATCTGTTGGGGGAATGAACTCAATATCATCATATAGATACACCTACTTTACAAAATACACTATGTTTGAATATTCATTTAGTAAATAATAAAGCAATTTAGCTAAACTAAATATCCTAAGGGTTACTATTTAATGTTAAAATTAATAAATCCTTGTAATTATTAAGGAATTACCTCCCCTGATACCCTCACCAACCTTCCATATATGTATATAGGTCTGTGTTTGTTTACCATCTGCTAATTATAAGGAAAGGACTAAGATAGGCTATGCCTGATGTCCAATCCTATTGACTTAACATCATGTCAATAAAATATGTTGAAATTGAAAAACAATCAACATATTGTTGTGGTTCTGATGGATCTGTCCAAGACCTTTGATTGCATTCCTCATAACCTGTTCTTCGGGAAACTGCATGCCTATTGTTTGGGGAAGTCAGCTATTGACTTAATCCGGAGCTACCTGAGGGGCAGACAGCGGCATTGGTCACGTTTGGGGCTCGTGATCAGTGAATGGACTGATGCAAAGAAGAGCGTCCCTATAAAGCTCTATAGTTGGACCTCTGATTTTTAATTTTTTTTTAATGACATTTTTACTTTTGTAGATACCTGTAGCTCATACAATTATGCTGATGCTTTCAAAGATATGGATATTTTTTTTACTCTTGAAAGATTGTTTAGAAAAAGAGAGCAAAGTTCTTATTGACTGGGTCAATTTTAATGGGACGGAGGAGAAATTCCAAGCAATCTATTTTGAAAAATACCTCCGTAAAATCATTTTATATTGAACTGTTAGAGGTGGTGCCTGAAGAAAGCGTAAAATTGTTAGTTGTTGATAGTCTCTCCTGAAGTTTGATTTGCATGTATTTCGCCTTTGTAGGGTTGCTTCTAAACAACTTGTTGTTTTAAAAAGTCTGGGGAATAATCTTACAAGGAAAGGAAAAAAAGACATAAATAAGTCTTTTATTTTATCAAATTTTCATTAATGTCCGCTCTCCTGATACTTTTGTACTCTTATTAACACTAGAAAAATGGAGAGAAAAAAAGCGTGTGTCTCGTTTTATTGAAGATGACTTGTTTCCCCATTTACGTATATTTTATGAAGATTTAAACTTAATTTTTTACATGTGACGCGTATCGAATACATGACCTCTGAGGTTTTTCTGATTTCAAATGGCATGTCACTATCTATTTTACATGGTGTTATTGAGGAAAGAAGCTTTTTATGATCTTAAACAGGATAATATGGTAAGGATTCCAATGGTGAACACTTCCACTTATGGGAAGATATATTTTCGGTTTACGGCCTCCAAGGTGGGGAATAACTTGCCAAGTCAGATTAGCTGAGAATTGCGAGTCTTTTCGAATGCTGCTCCACATCTCGTATACCGAGGTCTGATCATGCGCCATCTGTATTTGCAATACAGTGTGAGTTGTTCCCCCTTTTAAAAACTTTCACCAGCCTTCTTCATTAAGTTACAGTGGAATTTTTCAGATTACAAAAAAAAAAAAAAAAAAATCACTGTGTGCTATGTAAGCATATATGTACATTAGATTTGATATTGCTTTATTTAGTTTATTCTGTAGCGACGTTTGTGAGAGGTAAAAGAATCCATTATTAAACTATTATTTTAGTATTGTTATATTGATATTGAAAATTTTGTATATGTTCTTTGTTACATGTATAGATTTCTGTTACAAGTTATGTAATATGAAGCTTAAATGGAATTTCCTGACTTGATTCTTGACTCTTTGCTATCAAGTGTCAAAATATATGTTCAGTATACCGAACGCTAGGTTTTATACGTTGAGATCAAGAAAATATCACATTATCCTGGAGGCGCTGATAAAACAATATTTCAACCTCTGGTGATATTATTCACGGATACACTTGAAGGGACAAATAGTTATTAGCGGGTATGTAAGAGGTGTTATTTAAGGGTATATCTGACATTATGTAATCAAGTTAAACATGTTTTACCATTAAGATCACATTTATGCATACATTAAACATGCCGGCAGGCTATGTCTACCTGTTGTGTGATATGTCATCTAAACATTAAGATATTGTCTGTAATGTATTATTGAAGGATCGTTTGACCCTCACTCACATAGGCAACATGTGTACCATGTAGCACTGGAGAAGCACAACCTTTAATGTCATCTGTTGACGACGACGACGACGGTGGTGGTGGTGGTGGTGGTGGTGATGACGACGACGACGACGACGACGACGACGGTGGTGGTGGTGGTGGTGGTGGTGGTGGTGGTGACGACGACGACGACGACGACGACGATGATGATGCATAGGCATGTATTGCCTAAGATTGATAAAAAAACATCGATACAATGTGTGTAAAGCGAACGATGAGGACTGACATTCGGACATTTTAAGTTGTAGGATGGAAAAACGTACATCATTCGCACAAATTTGCGCTGTGCGATTACATCCCATAGGTGTGCGATTTAGTACGTCAGGATATTCTTTATAACGAAATGATACGGATATGGTCGTGCCGTGGACTAGATTAGGAAATCATTCTTTTATACAGTTTATTATATACCTCGGCTATAGGACATATTCCGCACCACTATCCCAATTACATGTAAATTGTGTCACAGGGTGCAATAACAACATAACGAGTATATTTTCCTGCTGGGTTTTATTCTCTCAACCGGAGACATACCATTTACGAACGACAAAACAATCCTGAAATACAAATACAAAACAATTAGCTAAATACATATCTATAACCTTGTGAAAATGACCACCCGACGACCGATAGTTTTATAATGAAATATTCAATTATAACCGACAGGTACAATTTAAATATAACATTATTCTGTAAGTATCAATATCATTTACCTTCCAAGACATAAATCTGGCGAAACAGTCGTCCAATAGCAGAAAATCCAAGAAGGTCAGACGATGTTTTCTTTACTATGGCTCACGGCTTACGGCGACGAGGGCGTTTATTTTAAAGGTTTTATTTAACCTTCGCTCAGTTTTACATGCTTTCTTATGTTTTCACACTCTAATTTACATATAAGTGACAAACAACACCTTATTTAGACATACACAAGACGACCACTGGACTACGTGGGTAACACACACAACTTTTCTATAAAAGACAAGGTAGTTTCCACATTACAATACATCACTGACACATGTACATGTACAGCACTAGACTAAGAACACCATCAAAATTTGTTCATACTGAATTTGTACCCGTGACACATGTACATGTTTTTTTTATTATTTTGTTCTCAATTGTTGGACAGTTTCTACGCTGTGGCAGCTCGTGTGTTATCCAGGACGTGGAGAAAAGAGAAATGCGCTCTTTTTGTAAGACTAAGGTAAATGAAATTATAGTTATTTCCTTTTCTGCATCATACTACATCAAGATAAAAAATAAAGGTAAATTCATCTGAGGTAGACTATACTCCCTCTCACAGCATCCCGACCCATATACAGCCTAAGTAGGTCAATGCTGAAAAGCTGATCCAGCGCACACATTCGCCTTCATGGTAGAATCGCACATTTAATCATCGTTCATGCATCGTGTATACTTCATGCGCACAGCACATCATGTAACGTCATGCAACCCCACAAGTTAACAATGGTCATTTGACCTTTGGCGCTTAAAATCTTCGGTTTAATAATGATCGTGTTAATAGCACTTTCTTAAAATGGGTTTTTAGCCAAATTTTGCTGGTGTGGAGTTTCGTCATTTCAAAAAATTGTCTTCTCAAACTAACCTATTAAGCTAAATAGTCAAGTAAAATTGTATGCATTGCAACAAATGATGAGGTTAAATATTGTCCAACACATAGATTAATGAAAGCCCGTACAGGTAAGAAAGAGAATCAATTGGAAACGTCAAAATATCAAAACAAACAGAATTTTCCAATTTGAATGATAATAATAATTTGAAGATATATGCAATATGGTACCGATAAAACAGCCAAGTGGTTGAGATGTCCTGACATTTTATCACAAGCTTCCCACCTCTGGGTTGCGAGTACTGACCGTAGGCCAGTGTGTTTTGGCTTTCAACCTCGAAAACTATGTATGTTTTTTATTGATCCTGGCTGTTTATAGGATATTAAACAAGAAAAAATTAGCCAGCGATATTATGTAGTATGTATTAGTTGGCTAGTTGGTTAACTGGATTTGTATCTCCTAACTCGGTGGAACGCCAATGTTTATTTATAATACTAGGTGATATACGTTTCTTTTGAAAGTAGGCAAAATGGTCATTATTCAAATCATATATTTTTGTTATCAAGGCCTAAAAGAACAAAACTTTCCCAGTGACGTGTCAATTATAAAGTGTCGCCTACACTTTTTCTATATCCATGATTCATACGACGAAATTGATTGTGTATGAATTGAATTCTTAATTGTAGATACACACATATTAAATGTCTGCAATGACTGCATTTAAATAGATTTCCTTATGCGTGCCATCCTTGTACACGTTGTATACGATAATTATTCATTCATAGCGGTACTACAGCCTTGGCTACGTAATTAATGCACTTCCTGATTTATGGAGACACAAAATGGCGGACAACATGATCGTACTGGTATTCTCTGTACTGTGGACATTACGTTATTCAGGTAAGCCATAATGATAAGTAAATACCAAGTATGAGTATGTCTTTGTTTTTCTGACATTTTCATTTTGAATATTTCTACTTAGTAGTATTATGTGGCGTTTGGTTGTTTGTATGTGTATTTCAGTGCATGCTCAAACATCTTCCTGTTTGTATGTTTGTGTCTGTCGTAGAACCTCCCTCTTTATTTTTTAACCAAACAAAGATTAATGGCCTTTCATGGTTCGGACACTGTGGTCAGCCCCTAGGACAATACGTGTCAGCATACAGGAGGGATCTGTAATAACGGTCTCAAGCTAGATCTACTAATGGTTTTCTTTATATATATATATATATATATATCTCCCAGAGTGTGTATTATACCATATAATATTTTATATTATTATATATATAGAGGTTACACAACGAGTGATTGTTGCATATGGAATTTATTTCACACGAGTAAGTTGTTTTTTAAAAGTTACAAAAGACACGAGCTTTAGCGAGTGCCTTTTGCAACTTTTGAAAAATAACTTACGAGTGTGAAATAAATTCCATGTTTCTATCACAATAATATCGGCTCGAATCAAAGGGAAACGTGGCCAAGTATAATTTCGCGTATCCCTCAAATGTATATAAATCAATTAATGAGTTTGAGACTTACATAAACGAAAATAATGTGCTATATTAAAAAGTCAACGTGAATGTTTAAAGCTGAGAAACTGTAAAATTATATTCATCTCTTGATCTACAAAAAGGTGTACTTTATTTCAAACAAAGTGTTGTTTTTCTGGTATGATAATTCGGTATACATATATATCATCTCAGACCAAATCGAAGGGTATTTATCAATGAACAAACAATTCTATACATATACATGTATGTACATACGCAATATCACGTATGACATGATAAATACATAGATGAACATGAAATTAAATATCATAGGGAATCAAAATCAAGCAGTTTATATCACGTGAGAAACTTATAGCATACGTGATGACTGTAAGCAGATCGATACCTTCCCTGACTTTAAAATCCATTTAAAACTCCAGAAGAGTTTTTTGTCAATAGAGTCAGTGAACATTTTCTTTGCAGTTTCATATGAATTATATAATGAAGTCTTAACTAAGAAATCTCGGTTTCTAGAATGAATTTAATCAACATGTGTATATGAGGCTACTCATTCAATCGGCATGTTAATACCTGACTTGAACAAAAAACGATTTCTGCAAATGACAGAAAGGGAGATAACCAGGAGTTTTCCAACTATAAGCATATCATCTGATTTAGTAATGTCAGTATATTTTCAATTGTATTCATAGTTTTTTTTTATTCAAACAATATTTGTGAGCAGATCTATAGCAACAAACGATTGCACACCAAGCTATCCAAGCAATGGTTGCTAGTAATAATAAACGAACATAAGATAATTAGTTACAATTGATCATGATCATGTTTAATTTTTTTTGTCAGTCCTTAAAAGTTCACTTAATGAAATATGTTCTTACGTCAGTGATATTATTCTCCATGCGGTTCAATTAAACAACCCACACTTATTTTTTGTACAAAAGAATGTTTTAAACGACCCACTAACTAGTCGAGTTTGACGAGTAGTGTTAGACATATCTACATGAATAATTGCATAGTCTTCCTTATGTCCAAAACATGTGTATGAACAGTTGCCATCCATATCGACTGGTGGTCCGATCCTAAATATACAACACTGATTTTCATGTAGGATTGCGTTTCGTAAATTCCATTAATATGCGTGTCAAATAGCTCGATCTCGTTATCGAGTACTTCCTGCAATCTGAGTCTTAATTTTGTTATAATTTAAACCTTTTGATCCTTTTAATATGTAAAAATAAATTTTGCTAAAAGTTACATTTTTTTTATTATTTTAGATGCGTTTGCGGTTTGCTGCAATATCACAAGAATACAAGGAGAGAGTCACGTGACTTGTTCAGGGTGTCGTCTGCTCTCTGTACCCATGGATTTACCGACAAGCACAACTGTGTTGAATCTAGGTGACAACAATCTGAACATTCTCCAGCGAGACTCGTTTCCAAAGCTACCGCTATTAAAGATCTTGTATCTTCAAAGAAACCGACTAGTTAGTATCTTGTCCGGAACATTCGACAACCTTCGGAATATTGAGAATCTTGATCTCTCAGACAACGAACTTGACCACCTCTCATTGGATTCCAGCATATTTGAAAATCTTAAAAATCTTAAATCATTAAAAATGCACAGAAACAATTTTTATGCGAAGAAAGTGTATCCCGAGTATGCTATTTCCACTATATCAAATCTTGAAATTCTATTCCTAGATATTTTCGAAGGCTTTTCTTTTGGTGATGGGTTTTTAAACCTGACTCGGCTGCAAAAGATATATCTTTCTTCTTCAGGGCCGGGTGGCGTGTCTTTATTTAATACATCATTTAAAGGCCTAAAGCGATCAAATATAACAGAACTAAGTATCACTGCATATATCAAAATTATCGAGACAAATTTTCTATATCCATTCACCGAACTTAAGGCATTAAAATTAGAAACTGGTTATCAGCCAATGACTATCCATGATGCTCTTCTGGGACTGTACGGGATAAAAGGAAGAGAAATGGATTCATTGTCACTTAAAGGATTCCAAGAACGATTCACGAAAGGTGTAACTCTGTTGAAAGCTGATTTGGTTTACCTTGGATCCATATGTGTCAAGAAACTGTTTTTAGTAGCAGATGGTATTACAGCCATAGGGACTGAGGGTGTAACAGCCTGGGTAACTAGGACATGCATTGAGGTATTAGATGTTTCTTGGAATATGTTCCACATCCCAGGCTCGCTTACTCTGTTGGTACTTTTTTCGTCCCTAACTCACCTTTTCGCTACATACTCTGAAAACACTCGCTTCAGAAAGAGAAGCATATTAGCTGCCAGTGAACACACCATTTTCCTCCCAAGAAATCTTCTTTATATCAACATAGCTCACAGCAGAATGTCAGGACCTTTGATCAATATTACCATAGGAGGACATAACAGTCTCCAGGTATTGAATATAAGCTCTTCCGTTCGGTTTCCATATTGTTCCTTTGCAGTTATCAAAGGTCTTGTCCATTTGAAGGAGTTCGACATGTCTGGTGTCGACTGTTCAGAAATAAATCGTAATATGTTCTCGGAGTTTCCTAATATATCGCGACTCACTGCAAGACAATGTGATCTCAAAAAAGTCATCGCTTTTAACACCCCCTCAATATTCAAAGGGCTTCATAATCTTTCTTTCGTCGATATATCCTCAAATGATCTTGATAGTCTAAACATAAGCTTATTTGCTGATCAGAAAGAATCTCTCAACTCTTTAACTCTTTCTAGAAATTATTTTGATCGAATTCCTACGCAGTTGCTTACGAAGTTAACAGTTCTGGAAAGACTTGATATGAGTAATAACCTCATATCGACTTTAAAGGAACCCGAATATACTTTATTGGAAGAATTGAACACCAAATCAGGAAAAATGCAAATTGCTCTATTTGGGAATCCATTGGTATGTAGCTGTGATAATTTGGACTTCCTCTCGTGGCTAGAAACAACACAGGCTGTATATAAAAAGCTCGATCTGATGTGTTCAACTCCAGAGGGCAACCAAATTAAGATCGGAGAATTCCTTGATTCGTTTGATCAGTTCAAGGAAGATTGTGTTTCTCAAACATGGCTTATAATTTCTATTACTCTGACCGTGCTTTTCTTTGTGTTAGGTTTCCTTTCTCGAGAGGCTTGGCGACGCAGTGTGTGGTTACGAGTGGTGTGTCGGCAACCGGTAAAACATGCATCATATACAAGTGACATATATATATGTTATTGCAACGAAGATTCCGGTTGGGTAGCAAAAACATTAATTCCGTGGTTGGACGAGAAAGAAATTGAATATTTGTTTGAAGATAAAAGCTTTCAGCCTGGCCGAGACATCGCTGATAACATTATGGACGCTATAGATTGTTCACGTCAAACTGTATTTGTTGTGAGCTGTTCTTTTTTAGAACAGGAATGGACAACGTTTACTTTGAGATTAACAAATGAATATTCTTTTCGCGATGGGCGAGAGAACATGAACATACTTATTTTGTTAAACGATATAAAAAAGAGCGAGTTTCCAAAACTCGTCCGGACGAACTGGGATATGATACGTCCTTTACGTTGGCCAAACGAAAATAATACACCACCAGAAAAACTAACTTCAGTTCAGGATCGGTTTTGGGAAAGATTGTCAAAACGCATTCGACGAGGAAAGGACCACTTTATGCCTGCACACGTATCAGAGTCCACCTTATAAATGTGCTTTAATATTTAAATATTTTCCAATGTATATTGCAGTTGAAGTAAAATGTGGCAAAATCTGTACGTTTCGATGGACCTTTTTTTTTTTTTTTTTGCCATATGGTTTTAAACCCATTTTGATCGTTGTGCATGTATGCCTTTACTCCTTTACTGTGGTAGCATTTTCTTGCTGTGAATAGGTGAGAATAATTTACAGGAATCTATATGAAGGTACAGTACATTTTAAAATCAGGTAATATCAGAATATACATATATTTGTGGAAGACATTATTTCCTCTTTCGACCATAAACTGTTGTCATTTTTATGACCAGTGTTTTGGATATACACTAAATCGGTTATTATATATATATATATATATATAAGGGTCAAAGAAGTAATATGAACAGTATAATCCAGATAACACTGGATCCTCACATAAATGTATGAAGGATACGAATTACTTGTAATGATTATATGGGGCAAAGAAGTAATTCAAACAGTGTAAACAATAAAGTTTGTTAAATTTTCGAGGCAATCCGCCCCTTT
>NW_022981614.1:0-7932 GCF_902652985.1 Pecten maximus
AAGTTTTCGTAAAAAATTTTTTTTAAGCCCCCCAAGAAATTTTTAACCCAAAAGCCTGGACCTTCTTTTTTTCCCCCCCTTCAATTTTTTTGTTTGGGGGACTGTTTAGATCCCTAGCTTGGGGAGGAGGAAAAGTAAAAACAATGATCCCCCAATCGGCCCCTGCATCCCCCCGCTGTCATCCCGTTGAATTAAAATTACCAAAAATTTAACATTTTTGGTTTCAATCCCATCATTTTTATTTTTTTTATATTTTTTTTTCCCAATTTTTTCTTTTCAAAAAACACGGAAAGGGAGACACGTTTTCCCCCCGAAAGTTTTTGGACTAGCCCACTAGTTTTTTAATTTTTTCCTGTGGGCCAATTTTCGGCAAACGATATTTTGGGGGGCTGACACGTTTTTGTCTAAAGCAGACAGCCCCGTACCAGTTTTTTTTATTTACCTTGGCCAATTTTCTGGCAGACCCAAAATTATCAGGGAGGGCCCCAAAATGTTATCCCAAAGATGGAAAAAGCCAGTACCAGTGTTTTACCTTGGGCCACTTATGCGGATGATATTCGGGAAGGCCCCCACAATTTCCAAAAAACGGAATAACCAGCACCCCTTTTTTTTACCTTTTTGGGGCCAAAAACTGGCGGAAAGATATAAGGGAGATGTGAGACACGTTTAACCCAGAAAAATTGGGCCACAGCACAGTTACCGTATAAAAGCTTGTTGATGTAGACAAGCCAAGCAAAAATGAAAATCAAAAAATCTCGATCAAAAAAATCAGCCCGGTAAAATTTCTCCTTTGTTTGATGTTGGGTTAAAGTTTTCCAGGAAAACTGAGAGAAATTGGTTTTATTTTTTTTTTAACGTCCTATTTAAAGCCAGGGTTCTTTAAGGATTTTTCCAGTTTTTTTTTTTTTGGAGGGGGGGGAAAAAAGGAGCCCGGGGGAGAAAAACCACCGGCCCCACAGTCAGTACCTGGCCAAAATGTCCCAATAGGGTTTCCGAAACCGCAAACCCAGGGGTGGAGGGCTATGATAAAGGGGGGGGACTGAATGAGAAAAAGCATCTTCACAAAAACCCAGGTAATTCTTTGGTTTTGATAAAAACGCAGGGGGAAAACTGTCCCAAAAATCCTATGTTTTTCATAAAGGAACGTGGGGCAGCATAACCTTTTTAAAAACAAAACTAAACAATTTTAATTTTGAATTTTTTTTTTCCTCAGGTATATTTCTTGGGGGGAGAAAATTTTGTATACCAATAAGGGAAAATCTTATTTAAAGGGGGTAAAAGGGATTGGCCCCCGGACAGCCCCTTACCCTAATTCCTTTCCCAATAAAAGGAGCGGGCTCACCCCCCAAAGGCCAGAGGAGGTAGAAACCCTTCTTTACTGTTTTGTTTCCCACTTAAAATTGACGCAAATCCAATTTTGCCAAACCCAAAAATTTAAACGATTTTTCGGATGAGAATTAGCCCCCCCCCCAAAACCAATCACTGCCATTAGAACCAATGTAGATAAATACCATAAGCCCGCCCCTCCCCAATTTAGCAGAAGCTTCCAGCCCAAAAAATGCTAAAAAAAATTACCCCTAAAATAAAAGGTAATTTTACCCCATAAATAAAATAAGATTGCTGTTAAAAAACAAAATCACTGCTAAAAAATTTCGTCATTTTTTTCCCCCATAAGGATGCCCCCCTTTGGGTTTAACAAGTTTTAAATTTTTAGTCTGTAATATTTTAGCTCCATTAAATTGTCCTTATTATATCTTTTTTTTTTATGGAACAAAATTTACTGATTTTAATTAAAAATTTTTTTCTTCTTTTTTAGTAAAGTAAGGCTTTTTTTAATTTATGAGTATATTTTATGATAAAAAATTCATATTTTTTAAACCCCTTTAGTGTGGGGAAAGTACAGGAAATTGGGGCTTTTTTTATGCCTCTTACCTGCAGTTGAAGCCTTTTTTAGGAACCCTAACCCCCCAAAAAGTTTGTAAAACCAATTGAAATTTCCCCGCTGAAAATGGCCGTTTTTTTTAATCAAAATTAACACCCAATTGGATTCCAATAAAAGTCCCCAAAAAATTGTTAACTTAGGTGGGGCTGAATAAGCTCCCCTAACTTTAAAAACTAAACTTTTAACCCATAAAAAGGAAGCTTTTTTTTTTGAGAGTAAATAGGGTACTTTAATTTTTTCACTAGGGAGAGGGGGCTTGTTTAGGGATAAATACGGTAAAATTCCCAAAAAAAAGAGGGGGGGCTTTTTTTTTGGGTAAAATCGGGACAAAACTTTTTACACTAGAGAAGGGCTTTTTTTGGGATAAAATACGGGGGAAAATAACTTTTTACACTAGAGAAAAGGGGGTTTTTTTTTGGGATTAAATACGTAAAAATCTTTTACACTATAGAGAGGGCTTATTTGGGATTAAAAATTTGGGAATAAAACTTTTTCACTACGGGGAGGGGGCTTATTTTTTTGGATTTTATATAAAAGGGATTTTACATTGATTCGCCCCCGGATAAAAGAGAATGGATTTCTCTGGATTTTTTTCAGGACCTCAGTAAAATACACCCCACCCTTTTTTTCGATGTTGCGAGGGCTTGAAAGCTTGTCCCCAAAAAACCAAATAAGCAGAAAAAATGCGATCCACATAGCCCTCTGGAAAAAAAATTTTTTTATACAGTCACGCCCGCCAAGGAACAAAGAAAACATGGGCGCCCAGTAATTCCACCGAAGTCCCCCCTTTTGGCTTATCTAAATATATCTAAAAACACAAAAAATCACGGTTGGTTGTTTTTAAAAAAAATTTTTTATACTTTTTGCAATTTAACCCTCAATTTAAAAAAGTTTGCCCGGCCCCTAAATTCTCATTTAAAGAAATATATATATATTGCATTTTATGCAAAAAACTAGCTCTGGGAAATTTTAAAATATCCAGAAATTTTTTTCATAAATTTTTTGCCCCAAAATTTTCATTTAATTCGTTTTTTAATTTTATCAAATGATTTAAAAAAAATTGTCCCCCCAATTTCCTGAAAACAAATCCTTTTTTTTTTTTTTCGTTTATGAATTAGTATGGCTTTTTTTAGGTATAACCCCAAAAACGCCCGATTTTGGGTTAAAAAATTATGTGAGAGTTAAGGGGAATGGCAACGCTTCGGAATATTAAAAACAAAGTGTTTTAAAAAATTTTAAACAAAAACAAAAAACTAGGCATACTTAACGAAACCAAAAAACGTAAAAGACTACTTTTTTTTTTTTTTTTTTTTTACAACAAAGACGTGTAACATACTTAAAAGACAAAACAAAGACGTAAGACATAATTAAAGACAATCAAAACTATGGGCATACTTTTCAAAAAACAAAAAACGTAGACTACTTTAAACAAAACAAGACTAGACATACTTAAAAAATAAAAAAAGCCTTGACTACTTAACGACAAAAAAAAGACGTGGGACATACTTAAGAAAAACCAAAACATATGACTACTTTTAAAAAGACAAACAAGACGTATGACTACCTAAAGACAATCAAAGACGTATGACATACTTTCCCCAAACAAGGGTATGACATACTTTAACGACCCAAAAAAAAATATGACATACTTTTTCAACAAAAAAGACATATACCCCTACTTAACGACAAACCAAAAAGTATGACAAATTTACACATTGGTAAAATCTCCACAGGATTTTTGGGCTTGCCCCCCCACGTAAAATAAAATTCGGATTTTGTCTCCCCCCCCCTTTGGTTTGCCATATTGGGCCCCCCCATTCTTTACGGAACACTTGCCCTTTTTAGGGCCTGAACAGCAAGGAAAAAGTCAGCTAACAAAAAATTTTGAAAATAGTTTAATTTTTTTTAAAAAAGCCCGGGGTTTTAATAATTTGCGGTATAAGTAGAATTTTGAAAAAGTTATATTTACTCAAAATAGAAATGATAATTTCATTAAGCTTTTGGTTGTTTTTTTTAACAAAATAAATAATTCTGAGAATAATAAATATGTGTTAGCAAAAGCATTTTTAGCCCCTTTAAAAGCATAGTTCTCCCCTACTATTTTAAAACTCGCTTGGTGGGTTTTTCCCTCCATAAAAAGACAGGAGCAATTTTTTCCAAATTTGTGGCCCAGTCCGATTTTTGGGTCCCCCCTTTTAAAAAAATTCAAAATTTTTTTCCCATTTGGCAGCGAAAAGAAATTTACACCCCCCCTCAAAAAATAAGTTCCCGGGGCCCCTTGGCCACTGTGGTATGACTTTTTAAATTATAAAACCTGCCCAAATAAATTCTTGGCCTTGGCCCCCCTGGGGTTGATAAAAAATTAGTAAAAACTTGCCGACTAACTTTTTTTGGCCTCTGGCCACTGTGGTTTTTGACTAGTAAAACTTACCGACTAATTTCCGGGCCTCGGCCACTGTATTATAAATAGTTTTTTTGGTAAAAACCAGCCATCTGTCTAAGTTTCCCCCCCCTTTGATCACCCCATTTGGGCCACGGGATTCTGACGAGTAAAAAGAATTAATAACAAGCAGTCCCCATTAATCCTGACAAAAGACTTATTAAAAAAGTTAACTCACCCCAAAAATTATCAAAAACTAAGTCTTTTATCCTTTAAAGACCCCACATTCCCCATCAATTACCCCCCAATTATGTCAAAAGGCTAGCATTTAAAAATTATTTATTCATTTTTTAAAATCCAAAAAATTTTAGGGTTTTTTTTTCAATCAAAATCAAAGAAAAATTTTTTTTTCCAAAATTTTTAAGATAAAAAAAAAAGAACTAAACACAAAACAAAGGGTGATCTCCCCTAAATTCCCCCTTGGAGCAACTTTATGACTGTTTCCCCTTAATTCCACAAGGAAGGGTGATGACTTTTCCCCCCCCAATTCCATCAAAAGCGATGTGTGGGACTTTTTGTCCCCTTTGTTTTTTTTTTTTTTTCAAGGACCGTGTGACATTCGTCCCCTTAATCAATCAGAGGGGCCCCGTTGGGGAAACACTCTGTCCCCCTTTTCACAATCAAGCGCGGTGACGACTGGTCCCCCCCCTTTTAAATTTCCATCGAGCGTGTGGCGACGGGTCCCCTTAATTACCCTCAGAGCATGTGGAGGAGTGTCCCCTTAGTTATAATCAGAGGAGGGTGATGACCCCTTTTCCCCTTTAATTTTCCTCAGACGATTTTGTGCACTGGTCCCCCCCCTTAATTACCCCTAAGCGATGGTGGGACTGTTTTCCCCCTTTTTTTTAATAAAGGCGCGTGTGACGACTCTGTCCCCCCTAAACACATCAGACGACGTGTGACGACTCGTCCCCCTTAAAACATAAGGGGACGGGTGACCCGACTGGTCCCTTTTAAATTTCCCCTCAGAGCGATGTTGTTAAGCCCCCGTCCCCCCCCAATTACCATCAAACGACGGGGGAGACTGGTCCCCCCTTAATTTAACCCTCAAGGACGGGGCGACTGTGTCCCCTTAATTTTCCATCAGGCGACGGGTGATAAACCCCGTGGGGCCCCCCCCTTAAAAAAACCACAAAACGACGGGTGTTATTTGTCCCCCCTTTAAACCATAGGGGGGGCCCGGTTTCCCCCCCCGTTTAAACCCGGGGCCCGGGGATGGGATCCCCTTTGTTTTTAACAAAAAGGGGGGTTTTGGTGACCCTGGTTTCCCCCCCTTTTCCCCCCGGGGGTTTGGGTGGTGTACTCTTCCCCCCTTAAACCAAGGCGGGGGGAACATACCTTAAAAAGGGCCCCCAAAATATGGAAAAAAATGAAACAGCCCGGCCCCAAAAAAAAAGGGGGGCCCAAATTTTTCGTCCGGGACAGGGAAACAGCAACGTGGGGAGTTTAAAAAAAAAACGGCATACAAAAAAACTTTTTAGGCATCCCCCCCTGACACGATTCACACAAACATCACATAACACACCTGGGGGCAGAAACAAAACGTTTTCTGTACTAAACATTTTTTCCAAGTCCCCCTCCATCAGTATTTCACTATTAATTAAATTTAAGATTTGATTCTCAAACCTTTAAATTTTTATACCCAAAAAATTGAGTAAAAACCTGTTACTAAGTTTTGGGATAATGGGTTAACCCTTTTTGGGACATTGCTGAAACAGCAGAAAAAATTTTTTTTTCTCAAAGAAGGGGGGCCCCCAAAACTTTTCCAAATAAAGCCAAAAAAATGGAAATAAAAAATTAAATTTGGCCCCCGAGCGATAACCATTTTTAAACCTTTTTTCCCATGTTTAAAAAAAAAATCTGCTTTCAGCTATTTTCTCCTGCGGTACAAACGACCAAAAAAGACAAACGAATGGACGGAAAAACAAAACCAAAACCCTCATTTTGGGGGGAAAAAGGTTTTTTTTTTGATAATAAAGTTTATAATTTTTTTCACCTAAATCAAGCACTACCTCCAGAACCCCAATTTTTAAAAGAAATAGTTTGGGAAAAAAAAATTTTGGGCACGGGTGAGGGTTTTTTTTTCTGCGCGGGGCTTTCTTATCTTCCCCAAAAAGATCCCGCGAGGGGGCTTAAAGAAGCTGGCCCTGTTGTAGGTTGTTGTTGGTTAAAAAACCCATTCTCTCGAAGGCAAAAACAACGTAGGATGCGGGTGTTTTTTTTGGAAAAAAGAAAAATAAAGGGGTGATCTTAGACCGAATCAGTCAGTTGGATTAACGGAGAGGAAAAACACAGGGGTGGTTTGACCGAGATCTTTCCCGTGGTAATATGGGGTTGATTGGTTCTGGAAACCACAAAAAACGGGTGGTTTTTAGACTCAAATCGTAAAGTATGAAAGTATATAATTAGAATATTTTCAATTGACAAAAATTTCCTTTTAATTTTAAAACCCCCATACTAAAAGGGTTTGTTTTTTCAATTTTTTTTTTTTTTCAAAACCCGGGGAATACAGTGAAAAACCCGAATTTACAGACCACTGAATTTAATGAAAAATCCTGTAAAAACCGACCATACCAAAAAACGGCGATGGCCCCCCCCCTGTCACAAAAAAACTTTACAGCACCCGTCCTGGCCCGGGCCCCTGTTTTTACACTACTTTTACAAAACCCGTCCTGGCCTGGCCACTGGTTACACTGACTTTCAAATCCCTGCCTGGCCCCCGGCCCGGGGTGGCCCCTGGTTACATGACTTTTTTCAGACACCCCGTCCGGCCCGGGCCACTTTTCCAACGACTTTTTCAGAAAACCCCTGTCCTGGCCCCGGCCCCCGGCCCGGCCTGGCCCTGTTAAAAGGACTTTACGACACCCTGGCCCGGCCTTTCCCCCGGCCCCCGGCCCACGTCTACAAAATGACTTTACAGACCCCCTGTCCCCGGGCCCTGGCCATGTCTACACTGACTTTTTACGAACACCCCTGTCCTGGCCCTTTGGCCCCAACTGTTACACGACTTTACAGACCCCCTGTCCTGGGGCCGGGGCCCCCCCCAAAAACCCGACTTTACAGACCCCCCCCCCCTTTTTGGCCCCCGGCCAGTCTACACGACTTTACAGACACCCTTCCTGGCCTGGGGGGGCCACTGTCCCCCACACTGACCTTTTACGACCCCGTCCTGGCCCCGGCCACTGTTTCTACACGGAAATTTACAGACACCCCTTTCATATCTGACACAATTTTGGGGGCCCCAAAACACAGGTTTAGAAAAATTTTTTCCCTAATTTGGGTTTTTCTGCTTTTCAAAGAAAAATATTTTTCTATTTTGAAAAATGTCCCCGACAAAAAATTTTAAAATTAAAGTTTAAATCCCCCCCCCTGAGATAGAAGGAAAGATCCCCTGTCTTTGTTAAAGCCGAACCCCCTTTGCGTTTTTCGATGGTCCCTTTGACAAAAGGGGTTGAGACTTTTAGTTTTTTTATTTGGTTTTTTCCCCCCCACCCCAAAAACCCCCCATTACAAGTCAAAAATAAATTTTTTTTTTAATTTACATAAAAAC
>NW_022981615.1:0-7907 GCF_902652985.1 Pecten maximus
GGGAAAATTTTACGCAATTGAACCGGTGAGATATATGATACACGAACATAAATTCGAAAAATAGGGAAAGAACATCGATCCAAAATGAAGACCGGTGAAACGGATGTATATAAAACACTCCATCAAGCAACAAGGAAATATAATCAAAGGGCTGTTTTTTTAAAATCCGGAAACGAAAGCATAACAGCTCTGTGCTCCGTAAGCCGTAATCGTTTCCTGTACTAAATGTGGCATCCATCGTGATGTTTCCCGCAACAACAAAACAGGTTGTGTATCATCTAAGGTAAATGTCTTGATAGCAACATATTTCCGAAAAAAAAAGTAGAAAAAAAAAAGCACGGAAGTATTGACTAATGCCCTATGGGATAGCCAACCTGATATATTAGTTAGCTTTACGACCGGTAAGTATTATCTTGAAAGTTGTTGATCTGTACCCAAATTTTTTAATAATCATAGCCCGCATTTCAATAGGTCACCTGACCATCATGTTTTTGAACACAACAACTTGGGTACATTAACCTGTGGATTGATGATGAAACTTGAGTATTTTTATAAAGTCTTTTAAATCGATAAGATCTCGGTGCAGGTTTTTTTATTTTAAAATCAGAATTATTCAACAGTAATTTGCATAGTTATTGACTTTTGTAATAATTATTATTATTGGACATTGTTAACACGATACCTTGAGTAAAAATTAACCAAGTTTAAATTAATGTGTATGTCGCCATATAACTGACGGGATCTCGAATGAGTTTCGAAAAGAGGAAATTATTCGATGGTAACTTACAGAGTTATGTTATTGTTTTTTTTTAAATATATTATTATTGCCCTTGCTAATATTTTGTCTGCCCTGCAGGTAGGACGTAAGAATTGTACCTGCTGTCCCCATTGCATGATCGTAAGAGGCGACAAAATTTGGGATCTTAATTTTTCTCTCTTTCTTACTAACTTCCTAATGTCATCCCCTGACAAGGCCTCACTTTTGGCCTTTTAGTTGAGCGTTCACCACTGGTTAGGAAGACTTTGGGTTCTGTCCCCTGGCCGAGGACAACCAGAGTCTTTAAAAGTGGTAGTTGCTGCTCCTGCTTTGCGCCCAGCAATATAAGGAGTGGGACGACTGGGTTTTGCCCGTTGTCAGTATAATGTGACCGGGTGGGTATGCTGCTGGGTGTCTTCGGCAGTATGCTTCAGTGAGGTGGCGCACTATAAATCGGCGACGAAAGTTTCCGGCCTATCACAAGGAGACTAAAACACCAACATACGCATTCGCCACAACGCATGTATTGTCTCCAGCGCACGGGGAGGCCGTCCTTAAATGACCTTAGCTGTTAATAGGACGTTAAACAAATAAACCAAACCAAATCAAGATAGCACTATGAAATCAATGTCACTTTTGCACCAATACAAGATGGCAAACACGGACATACAGCGATCTCTCAAACACGCACACGCATGCATCTCACACGAGATGCCGTCATTACCCGACCATCAATGTTTGAGACGTTAACAAAAATAGCATCATTACCATGATTTATTTATATTTATGTGAATGCTAACAAGATTATATTTTATTCTTGGGTAAATACATGTTATGAATTTTAAACTTGAAATCAAGTATGCCCGTGTGTGACAACAGTAATCAAGTTATCTATTCTTAACGGCCCATCCAACAATGTAAAGGTCATTAAGGCCAGACAAAGATGACTTATAAATGTTGTTGAAAATGACGTTTTAAACAAAATAAACCAAACCAAATTTACTTTGTCCTTTTAAATATGAATAATTAACACTTTTAGGTCATCTAAGACACACGTCTCAAGTGATCTATTCTTAATGCTTTTTGTTCTGCGTCGTCCATTTTTAACCAGTATAAATTTTCGAAAATCTTTTCCATAACTGCTGAACCAAATTCAATCTTTGCCCATTTATTCAATTTTTTGACTTACAATGTTTGTGGCCCTAACTACCTTATTTAAAGTGTTTAGGGCCCGTTGAAAACTAATAGCCTACTAACTAGCTTACATGGCTAAAAGTCATTAAAAGTTTGTTGTAATATAATAGTCCCAACACACAAGGTGCAATGCAGAGAGGCGGGACCAAAATGAGTCGAAATAAATAAAATATCATATATGTCGCCCGCCCTAGATATGGTACAATCAAATACTCTTCACAAATAGAAAGGTTCTTAGGTCCTTTACCTTAGCTGTTAATAGGACGTTAAACAAAATAAACCAAACCAAACCAATTAATGTCCTTTACAACAAATGTGAATATTATGACCCTTGGGTCTCATGTTTGCCCCTGGGGAGGGGGTAACCTTTACTATAGTGCATATAGGGAAATCACATTTTTTGGCCGGAACTTTTGCCGATTTATAGTGCTACCTCACTGAAGCATACTACCGAAGACACCCAGCAGCACACCCCACCCGGTCACATTATACTGACAACGGGAAAACCAGTCGTCCCACTCCAAATAGAGCTATCTTACTGGAGCATATAAATCGGCAAAAGTTCCGGCCTATCACAAGGAGACTTAACACGTACATACCGCAGCCTCCCAAAACACACATACGCACTCGCTACACGCATGCATATCGCAAACAGGGGAGGCCGTCCTTAAAAGAACTTAGCTGTTAATAGGACATTAAAGAAATAAAACCAAACCAAACCTAGTAAGAACTATAAAATGTATTTTAGAAAGTCGTTTACCGATTTTTCCCCATTTTATGACTAAGTGTATCTTTTTAAGAATGTGGTATTATCTTGTGTCTTTTGTACAATCCTTGTTTGGTCCTGCATGAACTCATGGCGATATAATATATTAAGTAATTATGACAACGTATTGATTGTAAGTTATCTTCAACATAAATGAGGCTTAAGCTAATATAACTCGATAAAGTCCAAGCTATTAAATTGAGTTTTGGTTTTGTTATGGTCTAAAACCCTTTTAACAGCTATGGTCATTTAGGGATCGCCTCCCCTATGTGCAAGATTAATGCGTTGAATGAGTGCCTCGTTTTTGAACACCTGTCGTGTCGTGTTTGTCTCCATTTTGAAAAAGTGCGCATTTAATGTCGACTTGATAGTAAATATTTAATGCCAGGTCCTTATTTTACTAGCATCACAATGCATGTAATGGAAGATGTGCAAGGAACGGTTATACCACATAGAATTCTTATCACACTTTCCAGGATAACAGGGACACTCGAGAGACATTGGGATGCAATTTCATAGCATGGACACAAATTATGACAGTGCATCTGGTCAAATTCCACTGACAGAGGGTAAACTCGGTCAGGAAATAAAATACATAGCATTCCCTTAATACGGTGTACTTTTCCTGCTAAGGGCAAGGAATAAATACGGTAATTGCTTTAATGAGTTGTAAGACGTGAATTGTATTTTACAACAGTTTTGCAATACGAGTTAAATTAATTTATATTAATCACCGAGGGGTCTTGCTTTGAGAGAAAACTGGAGTCCGATCAAAAACCGTATGGTCAGCCGGTAATCCCTATACCTTTTAAATTGTCATTTTATTGTGTTCTGGCCTATCGCCAATTTGAGACGACATTTTGATCAATATAAACAGAATCGAATCAAAACCTAAATGGTAACCATAGCCAACTCGATAATTTCAAAATAAAAACGCGAGTGTTCAAATATATGTTTTATATTGAAATGTATTAACTAACTGAACAAACGCTATTGTTGTACTAGTATATGGTTTGGTTGGTTTGGTTTTATTTGTTTAACGTCCTATTACCAGCTAAGGTCATTTAAGGACGGCCTCCCGTGTTTGCGACATGTGTGTTTTGGGAGGCTGCGGTTATGTTCGTGTTTAAGTCTCCTTGCGATATAGGCCGGAACGTTTGCCGATTTATAGTGCTACCTCACTGAAGCATACTGCCGAAGACACCCCCCCCCCCCGGTCAAAAACTTGCTAGGGGCCAACCAGTCGGCCCACTCCCCAAAATGCTGAGCGTTTAAGCAAGGGGGGTGTAGAGCAACTACCATTTAATGACTATGGTATGTCTCGGCCAGGAGGACAGAACCCAAAGCATTCTCCACTGGGGCGATTGCTTGATTTGGTTTTATTTTTTTTTTAACGTACCATATTAACAGCTTAAGGTCATTTAAGGACGGCCTCCCGTGTGAGTGCGACAATGCATGCGGGTGGCGAGTGCGTATGTGTGGTTTTGGGAGGTTGCGGTATTTCCGTGTAAAGTTCTCCTTGTTGGAACTTTTGCCGATGTGTATAGGTGAACTCACTGAAAGCATACTGCCGAAGACACCCAGGCAACACCCCACCCGGTCACATGTATACTGACAACGGGGAACCAGTCATCCATCCTAATATGCTGAGAGCGCTAAGCAGGAGTAGTGCAAACTACCATTATGACTCTGGTATGTCTCGGCCAGGGGACAGAACCCAAAGCCTTCCTCGCAGGGGGCGAAAGCCTCAACTAAAGACCAAAAGTGAGACATTGTCAAGGAAGCATTATTAGGAAGAGAGTTGTTAAGGAAGAAGAAGAGAAAAGATAGATCCCAAATTTAGTCGCCTCTTACGATCATGCAATTTAGATCAAAATAGCACTAGCCTAGAAGGACGTTCACAGAAAAAAAACAAACCCCAATAAACTAAAATGTTCAAAGATTAAAAATATATAATTCACTTACATTTAATGATCTGTTACCAGATCCCTGTTACGCAATAGAAACTAAATAAAATGCAATTTTTAAGCCATTCCGAAGATATATAACTAATCGATTGAAGTATATAAATGACTGACCAAATATACTTTTGCATTTGAATATTTAAAAGCCGTGTTTTTTGATTTTTTTTTTTTATAAACACTTTTAAACTTGTTGCTTCTATATATACCTACGTTTTGAAGTTATTCGATCCATAACGTGTTTAATGTGCAAAATAGCATCCTTGATATTATGGTGTGAATTTGTACAAAACTAAAAAGATTCTTTAAAATATTCCAAAAACTGGAAATATTGGAAAATTAGATACTGCTCTTGCGTTGCCAAAAAAAACGATGAGTTTTTTTTTGGAATTATAACCTGCCTTAATGTCATCAACTGCGTGTTACTGTGTTACTGTATTGAATGTACTGCGATGGTTTTTGGATAGAAAACACAATTACTGAAACACCAAACATCGACATGTTCTCACTTCAGCTTTGTAATTTGATCAGTGCTGATACTGGTTACTCTTCGTCCCTTTAACAAAACCACAAAGGAACCCAGATTTTTTGTAAAAATGTTATGTAAATAAACTATCACCAAAACCAAACAAAATACACTAAAACATAATCGAATTTTTTAAAGGAATAATAAGGGGGCAATCAGTGTGCAATTACAGGATAAAGTAGCACATAGAGATGTTGTTTAAAAGTAAGAAAACATCTATTAATGCCACCGTATTTGGTCTAGCTTGTTTCATCTAATGCTATTGAGTAGTCTTAACTTTGACATATTTTGGTTTGCGTTTTTTGTCATTATAACGCACAAATGCAATGCATATGAAAATTGCAAAGCATTTATAAGGGACATATTTATATTAGTACGAGTATTAGTTGGTTTTGGTTTTATTTGTTTAACGTCCTATTAACATTGGTTATGATCCATTGGCCCATTAGGTCACTGTCACTGTCACTTGCTATATAATAATCAGGTAATGTGCCTGAATGGTAAAACCTCAAACACTTTGTTCAATTAGTTAGTTGCTACATTGGTTTTTTGGTTTTGGTTTTTTTATTTTGTTTAACGTCCCCTATTACAGCTATTTGCTACATTCCAAAAGGTCAATTGGCGCTGTAAGGTTTGGTTTTTTGGGTTTGTTTTTTTTTTAACGTCCCTATTAACAGCCAGGGTCATTTAAGGACCTGCCAGAGTTTTGGAGGTGGAGGAAAGCCGGAGTACCCGGAGAAAAACCACCGGCCCTACAGTCAGTACCTGGCAACTGCCCCACGTAGGTTTCGAACCCGCAACCAGAGGTGGAGGGCTAGTGATAAAATGTCGGGACACTTTAACCCTTGCCACCGCTGGCGCTGTAAGGAAATCATTACTAAACGGTAATAAAAGTAATGGCATAAAATAACGAACCATAAAGGAACCATAAAGGAAAGTAAATGACAAAACATATATTTACACACCTACGTTCACATTTTGAAATTAAAGGTTCAGACCAAATATTGGGGAAAAAAAATTAGCATTTAATTTCGCATTAGGATGTAGACCTAAGTGTATGGCAATAACACACAAAACCTCTTCCACTTAAAAAACACCAGTGCATCAATGTACATATTTTTTGATTTTCAAATTGTTGAATCACGGTTATATTCTGAGAAACATTAATTGCATTTCTTGTGTTGGGAATTTGAGCCGCATCATAATACTTCTTATCCAATGCCGTTTCTCTCGATATTTGATATTGTTTCAATGTGAAATACGAATTAAAACAGTTGGGTGCGAGAGAGATGTCAATGTATCTGTTTTTGTTCACATGGACAAATTTCAGTATGTGATGTAAAGTCAAGTCTAATAACACTATTTTGATACAAGTTTCAATCTTGTATATCTTACTAAAAAGAGATCAAGTTCTGCATTACAATTGTATTGAATACATAACGTAAAGGACATCTATACACTATATGTAACCGAAAACATGAAACCAGATTTTAATATAAGCTATAACCTAATCAATCCTAAAGTAAACGTAGTTGACATTTTGTGTTGCTTATCTGAATCTGTCTATATTTACAGTGTATGGTTAGCTCCCTGACATTGCAGTTGTGAAAGGTTAAACACTAAGGCTTCGGATTGTTAATGCGCTGGATGCCGCTATTCATATTAAATTTTGTTTGGTAACCGATTCAATTAAAATGTTTTTCATTAACAGTTCGGAAAATTTGAATGCGCAAATTTTTGTCGGAGTAAGGGAGTAATGGTCGATATCATCTTTAATTCATAGAATATAGTTTGTACCATATGATATGCAATTATTTAGAAATTGTAATTAGAAAACGAAGTTGTTTTTATCTGAAAATGCGTCTCCTGAGGTACAATGAGTATATATTTATATTATTTGTATGACCTTACGGTGTTACCTGGGTTATTGCAATACGATACATTTTACATTCCTACATATTGTATATTGATAATGTAAAAGGATACATTTATATTGATATTTATACTATAAAAAGGTAGTGGCTCCTACCATCGTGGGATACGGTCCTTTGTGTGATGTACCGTTTAGGTTAATTAGTTTAAAGTGATTAACGGCCCCATCAACACTAAAGGTCATTTTGGCCAAAAAGTGATTAAATATATGAGCAAAATGGGAAAGAGAAATGGGAAATAAAAAAAAATGAAAAAAAAAAAAAAACAAAGAAAAAAACGAAACATGTAAATGTATATAGCTACACTTACGTTTAGTTTTAAAATCAAAAACGTGGCTTGTTTATGGGTTACTCAAATCTCAAGTCTGCTACAGACCAATAACTTTCAAATATTTCAAAATTTGTATATACTAACAGATCAAGATCTCAGATTGCCATGCTTTTGTAAAAACAATCACCGATTTGAAAAAATACGTTTAAAAGACGGGAATAATGTGCACTACGTCAACCTGTTACTATCACTGTCTCATCTATACTTGTTTATATTGTTAAAGGTCTTTTTTATAATGAAATGACCGGAAAGTCAGAACAATTTTATATCCTATTTGAACCCTCTTCTGACCTTTTTTTTCGGGGCATTTGTATAACATGATATTCATCAAAGAAGGTATGTAAAAGTCTCTTGAAAATTGTACGTACTTGTAACCTAACGCTTGCTCAATCATTTTTTCCAAATGTTAGGGTTCTCGAGCTATAAGTGACGTAGTTTTGA
>NW_022981616.1:0-7937 GCF_902652985.1 Pecten maximus
TTTTGGAGGTGGAGGAGAGCCGGAGTACCCGGAGAAAAACCACCGGCCTACGGTCAGTACCTGGCAACTGCCCCACGTAGGTTTCGAACTCGCAACCCAGAGGTGGAGGGCTAGTGTTAAAGTGTCGGTACATCTTAACCACTCGGCCACCGCGGTGATAAACACAGCAAACCAACAGACATGATGTTGGTGTAACATCTATAGTCATGTTTAACACATTCCTTCTTTATTTCGCAATTTGAAAAATGTAAATAGTAATTCGTTCTCTATCGGAACCGAGAACTACTGCACAAAATCGCTTAGCCTACAAATGCTATAGGATTTTCAACATTTTATAAGGAAATATTATGTTTATTAGTTATCAAGTTTAGATATTTTGTAGACGAGAAATTCCAGAAAGCATTACCACTACACAAACACCGACGTCTACGTAGCATCATTTGCATAAACATAAAGTAGATATATAGATTATTTTACATAGACACAGGTTTGTAAGAAAGAGTACATGAATACATATCAAAATATATTGCTGGAGTTGATGTAGTTTTGCACATGTCGGAAAACAAGAGAGTTTAAGTCTACAGAAAGATCTGAGTTTCCAAACAGGAGAAGTTTTAAATCCAAAAACAAACCTAAGGCATTTAAATTTTGAAACAGATTTAATCTTTCCAATTCATACAATTTGCATTCAAAGAAAAAATGAAAGGCATTTTCAAAGGATGTCCACAGCTGCAAAACGGATCATTAAGAAGATTTACTCGATACAGATCAAATTTGAGAACACAACAATTGTAGTACAATCTAGTATGTAAAATATTTAACTTTCTTTCACCATAACTGTAGTAGATAGGTGGAAATGGTTGTACATTTGAGTTTATAGAGTTTTTGAACAAATTCAAGGAAGGCAACGATCGTACAGATAGATCTACAAGTCCCAACTACGAATAGTGGAAGGTATAAACGAGAGAGCCCAATTGGAGGAACTCGATAATGCTTTGATACCCATCTAATGTAAACACAGCTCTTGATGGTAATAAAACACGAACATCTGGATGTTAATTCCGAGTAAGTCGAATGGAAACGCTGTAGAGAAAATTGTAGTCCGTTTTCACGAACAAAATATCCTCATTGCTGTGAAACGTTTTGCAACACCGCAAAAAAAAAAAAAAAAAAATACGAAAAAATAATCGTTTTCAATATTATGTTGGGGAAATCTAAAACTCGCGTTGCCTGGTGAGCATCTTAAAGGTACAATCAGAGTTAACGCTCTTTCGTGCTCGATACCATGTAGATTTATGAAATAGTCGCAGAGATGCTTCAGGTATGGTTTCTCTTTATGCCGGCAAAATAGATAATACTATCAAGAGGTGATATAACATCATATGTAACATGTAAAAATAGTCTAAGATCAGATTCTAATACAAGTGCTTGTAACACAAGAATAAAATCAGTTTTATCAATGTTAAGCAAAAACAAAATATTTTTATAAAAAATATAAGAAACAGATCTAGCACGGAGGGCCAAATCAGAATGTCTATACAAACACCCCTCACGGCCGTCTATATTATGTGCCGTGTTTTGATACTCGGCAGATGTCTATATCACAAGTTGGCAGCTTTGATTCAATGCTGTACGTATCTGAATTAAAATGGGTATTACCGTATAAAATGAAAGATTATATGTTTCGCTGCTTTCCAGGTATTAGGAGTTTCAATGTAGAAACTTTCGTGCTTGTCCCGTCTAAAACAACAAAGAATACTGACATAATAATATATCAGTAGTTCTTACTCAAAATCGATAAACCATGGGGAAAATATGAACAAAAAGAATAGATAGATTTGCCTGAAGCGCTCACCAAATGGAAGGCGAACACGACCAGGCGTTCCGGGAGCGTAAGAGCAAGTCAAATCGGGGTTAAATCATTTTCTCAAAATGAGAATAGGGTGACGACAACGGAACTATTAGGTATATCTCAATAAGCATTGAGCAAGTCTGACTTCATATTGCACACGGAAATAGAATATTTAAAAATGAGATCACGTGATGTCGATCAAACTTCATTCACCGCAGTCGATGTCTTTAACGGAAAATGAGAACTGGTCCACTGGAATCAACTGTGATATGTGAACACCATAGCTAGGGGAAGCAGTGTTGGTTGTGTTTAAATTAGTGATATCTATCATCTAGTATTTCAACTTAATTTGTTATAATTATTTTTAGGTCTCCTTATCAACTTCGAAAACTACACAACGAAAGTAAACAAACAGTAAAAAAAAAAAGAAAGAAAAAAAAAAAAAAAGAGCACGCGTGCCAACGTTTTTCGTTCTTATATTGTGAAATAATGCATAAAATATGTTTACCCGTAACAAAAACCTCCCCTGGATAATCTTTCTAAATCAGATAAAACATAGTCGTCATAATAAGCATAACATTCAATGCTTCCATGATCTTTTGGAACAGTAATGTTTTATAATGATATTCAGTCAGTAAAACACGGATAAGTCGAGGTCGACAGCACCAAATAAAACATTCGACTTATCCGACTGTTGGTCTTAACCGTGTTTCTATGTACGGATATAGTGCAATAATATGATGGGACGAAACAATATATAAAAACAAACATTTCGTATCATAACAGGGAATCTTACATTGCATGAATAAAATCACAGAGGAATACATATCACACACACGTGATACACTCGCGGGCGCGTGTCGACATTCACGAGATGACTGCGAGTCGGTAGTGCATGCACATTTTGTATTAACTATATACTTAAAATCATATTGTAACATTTCCAATTTCCATCCTACAAGTATTGAAAATTTTATTGGTAATATAAGATAAATGGACATTTCCGCGGCCATGAATAATTCCATCAAACAGTTCATCTAGCATTAATACTAAAACATCGCCGTAATAGCAGACGACAAGCATGTAATTTATGATTTCATTCCGTTGGCAATTATTATTTCTTTATTTCCTCCAAATTTGAAGAGCAATAGAAATAACACAAAATACACATAAATCTCAACCAACATAGACAGAAAAGAAAATTCGTTCACACTCGGGTTTACATCCTTACACAGTGATACACGCTTTGACATAAAAACATTATATAATGATATAATAACATGCGCAGTACACTATACACAACACAAAAATATAACAGGGGCAAATACAAATGTAGAATCATACGGTGATATTTAATGACATACATTCTTTCACTCAAAATAGAAAACTTATACTCCTCGTACTACATTATCATCATAGTGTGTGCAATAATACTCCCCGTACTACATTATCATCATAGTGTGTGCAATAATACATACAACACACAGCAATGTAAATAGCATCTTATACACCTTACAAGAAAAGTTCAAACAATCAAACAAATACAGTAATCAGACTAGTAGTGAGTTGCACTAATCGTGCATGTTAATTGTCCAATACAATGCCGTATATCAGGAAAAGTGTAGACAATGTTGGTCAACTAATATAATATATACATGTATATATATCCTGTATTGGTCACAGAGTTCTCCATCAAGGATAAATATAAGTTATATGATACCACTTTGTTGAAGAATTTTAGATATAATAACTATGGATTTTATTCTAAATTCCTCTAATTCATAAGATGTTAAGTCATAATTGAGAAAACCACCAAGAAGAACGTGAATTAAGTGGTAATTAGACATTGCGTTAAGATAAAATAAGAAATCTATATCTTTTACAGTACTGAGTTCGCACCAGAGCTGGTCACGTAATGGTTCTGTATGCGAACATTCCAGTACACAATGAGCGATATCGTCATTGTACATATATCCACAGTAATGACATTATACAATTATAGCCTTTTGATGAGGTCGATGCATGGTTTTATTGACCGAAGAAAAATTATCGACCGAGGACGAAGTCCGAGGTTGATAATTTTTCTTCGGTCAATAAAACCATGCATCGACCGAAATCTAAAGGCTATAACTGTTTTATTATTTTTCTTGGTTTTGTGTTCATCAAATAAACAATAAAACATTTCTTCAAATTTGAACATTTATTTCTGTCACAACAAAAGAATTTTCATTTCTGAAAAATGTTATAATTGATGGTTATGTTTTGACAACTGTTGAATACTGGTACAGGAATCTGGGGCAAATTTGCAGTTCTCCGTTTTTGTTCCTCATTTCAAGATAAAAGTTAGCCAGGGCCTCATCTAGCTCGGAGATTTCATACGTTTCAAACTCCGCAGAAAGACTTTTACTTGTAAGGTATTCTCTAAATACTCGCACTGCCGTCGTGGTAACTCTTTTCGTGTTTGCCGCATCTGCATTGTTAAAGATTCTGTCTTTTTCATCCACTGACAGAGAAGCAAACCTGTCAGCCATTTCGACTCGTCTCGTCTGCGATTGTTTACAATCAAGATCACGCTAGACGCTTGACTGTTTATTTCAGTGCCCTTCTGAATCAAACGCTCAAATGACTAACATGCTCTGATGCTCTGCCGCGGTTTTTTCCCGATCTATTTATAGATGGATCGGTCAATCAACTTTTTCAATCAACTTTTATCGGTCGATCACTGTTTTAAGGATGGTCACGTGGGGTCTCAACGTCCAATGATATTGGCGCAAAAACTAACTAAAATAATAAAAATGTATATTTTCACTATTACGCAAATCAACACAAAGTTTAACAACTTTCTTAAAAGATAAACTGTATTGTGGAAACCTGAGAGCAAGTTTCCATATTGTACATGGTTGTATGTTCTTATGTACAAGAATAAAGCGAGAAAAATCACTGTCAGCATTCATTCTTTCACACAATTTAAACTGTTCATAGTGTTTTACATGGTTGTTGACTAGACGTTTCCATTGAAATTTGCTTGGAAACACACCAATTTTCAAGTATACATCGAGAACATGATACAAATTATACTTTTGTAGAATATTAACAATGTCAGGAACAAATCCTCTGCTAAAGTGACACAAATTGAATTCAAAAATAAGAATCTCGCGTGTTAAACAGCCAACCTCCATAGTACATATTCTACCTAGAAATAACATTTTCCTTAAGCTAATGTAAACCTCTATGGAGAACCAGCCAATACGGGACGTACACATATCCGTTCTTGTTCTTACATTAAGACCTTGAATTGATTTCACAATGAAGTTCTGTGCTTTTTCTAACATGTAAATATCATTCTTCTTTAAATGCCACAGTTCACACCCATATAGTGCTGACGGATATACTTTACATTTAACAATCTTTGCTGTAGTTAAAGGATTCAGCGCACATGGATGTGCACCAGAACGTATTAATGACATAACACCACATTTCAATTTAGAACATGCACGTTCTCTACGTTCGACATTGTTATTTTTACTATTTAATAAAACACCAACATGAGTTATACTTTCTACAACTGGTAGTTTCTTACCATAAATAGCTATATTACAGTGAACATTAGACTTCTTTTTAGAAGTAAAAACAACAATTTTAGATTTAGTAGAGGAAAATGTAAACCTCCACTTTCTACTATATGTCTCACATATAGCGAGTAGATACTGTACACTTTTAACATTATTGCTGATTATACATACATCATCAGCTAGTGTAGGTATGTTTATTCGCGAGGAAAGGACTATTGCCCCTTTCCCGCTAAATTCTACTTCATTAAGCAAGTCATTAATAAAGACTGAATATAATTTTGCAGACAAAGATCCACCTTGTAAGATTCCCCGTTTCATGATTACATTGTCAGACTTGAAACCATTAAAAACAACATTACTGGTAAATCGAGAATACATTTGTTTCATGATATTCCATACTTTCCCTTTAATTCCCATATTGTAAAGCTTATAGTATAGGCCATCTTGCCATACAGAATCGAAGGCTTTATTGCTATCAAGAAAAGCGACGAGCACATCGGATCCATTATCTAGATTATAATTCACGCTTTCCTGAAGGTTAAAAGAAGTACATAAACTACATAATTTTTTGCGGTATGCGGACTGATGCCTGTTCGGAAATGTGGGTGAATCTAATACTGGACTTAAACGTGTAGATAAAAGTGTCTCGAAAATCTTGAAAAACACAGGAAATGTTATACCCCTATAGCTGTTTGGATCGTCTTTTGGTTTCCCATTACCTTTGTACAGAGTGATCTGTTTATGCCACACGTGGTATAAACTCTGTACGCATTTCGATTGGCTAACACGGTGAACTTTGACCCAAGCTGCAATTGTTATTGACGTCATCAATAATCTAATGACGTCACATCACCGGATCCCGGACGTCACCGGTACACTTTATTTGCATACGCGAAATTATACTTGGCCACGTTTCCCTTTGATTCAAGCCGATATTATTGTGGTAGAAACAGGTCACACGACTCGAAATTGTTGGATATGGAATTTATTTCACACTCGTAAGTTATTTTTTAAAAGTTGCAAAAAACACTCGCTAAAGCTCGTGTCTTTTGTAACTTTAAAAAAGACTTACTCGTGTGAAATAAATTCTATATCCAACAACCACTCGTTGTGTAACCTCTATAAACACAATATTATTCTCAAATGTAATCAAAATACAATTGTAAAAATAAACCTTTCACGAAAAGTGCCTATATTGGCTTTAGTTTCAGAGTCATATAAATGGTTTATTTGTGAATCCCGATACATATAGTGTAAGCACTTAAAAAGCTCGGTATAGCGTTGATCTACTAATTGGAAAAAAAAAAAAAAAAAAAAAAAAACTTTTTTTGATTTTTTCTTAAAAATGACTTTAACCAAAATCATCAATGTCAAACATATATGATTAATTTGCGCTTTGTATTCAATATTGACCATATACAATGTAACCGATTTAAATATTTAACATTTAGATGATAAATATTTGTATTGTCTTAACCTTGAAAGGTAATCGGTAATTATAAAGGACCGGAAGTTACATAAATTGCCCACTTCGAGCGTCAAATATTTACTATTGTCAGGCTGCTCCGGCTAATGTGATTACATATGCGTATAAATAACAACCAATCACTGCCGTGCTTACAAATGATGACGCATGAGCAAACGAAGTCTAGTTGGTATAGTCGGACCAAGTGGTTGAGCAAAGTTGAATAGACGTGGATTGTAACTTCTTGCTTCTCTACGCATGCGCATTACATGTAACCAAAGCGAGTTCGCTTTTGTAGTTAGATCATAATCACTGTAACAGACACTTGAAGTAGGCCATGATAACATAATTGTCCTCAATCTCAACCCTCGTTGCGTTTGATTCCTCCATAGCACAGTGTGAAGCATTGCCATGATGATTATCAAAATGGTGTAACACGTCACGTGATCTAGACTGCATCTATTGCCCCATAGATGCAACCAAGATTAACATCGAGGTAATGGGAGACTGCATTGCCAAAAGCATGTACATGTATACTGTCACAATTCTTAAGAACCCGTTACTTTTACTGTTGTTGTAGTATTACAACTGTTTTACCCGTTTGTATGCGTATCTTAGCGGAAAGGGCGTTGGTAGTGTCACATCTTTTGCCAAATAATCTGGTTCTTTTTGACAAATACACCTAGGTATGTTAAAACTAAAACTAAGACTATGAAACACCAGCTCGAAAGTTGTCTATCGCATGTAAGTTGTCTCTCGTGTGTAAGTTGTCTATCGTATGTAAGTTGTCTATCGTATGTAAGTTGTCTATCGTATGTAAGTTGTCTATCGTATGTAAGTTGTCTATCGTATGTAAGTTGTCTATCGTGTGTAAGTTGTCTATCGTATGTAAGTTGTCTCTCGTATGTAAGTTGTCTATCGTATGTAAGTTGTCTCTCGTATGTAAGTTGTCTATCGTGTGTAAGTTGTCTATCGTGTGTAAGTTGTCTATCGTATGTAAGTTGTCTATCGTATGTAAGTTGTCTATCATGTGTAAGTTGTTATAAGT
>NW_022981617.1:0-7932 GCF_902652985.1 Pecten maximus
TGGCTTTTTGGCCCACGGGAAATTTTACACTATCCCCAAAAAGGAAAAAAATAGGATAGGAAGGATCGAGGCGAACTAGTTTTTCGGCAAAACTTTTAAAATTCCCAAGGATCTTGAATCCAAAAACGGTTTTTGGAAAATTTTCCGAAAAATTCCCTGTTCCAATTTTGCAAAAAAATTTTTTTTTTATTTACATTTTTATACATGTTAAAAAAAACCTTCGAAAAAATACTTATTTTAAAACAAAACTTTAAAAGTATTGAAAAAAATTTTTAAAAGTATTCCCATTTTTAAAAAACCCCGGTAACGGGAGAAGAAAAAAAAAGCACTGGGTTTTAAAATTTTAAAAAAACAGGGGGTAAAAAGAGAAAAAATAAAAACCCAGCGGGGCGAAAGGAATTAGAACAATGGTTTCCCAAAATTGGGGTACCCGGCCCCAATATCGAAAGTCCCCTTAAAAATTTAAACTAAGAGTTTTAAAAGATAGATTAAGCCAAAAAAATTGTGGGTTTTAAAACTGTTTTCAGTTGCAAAATTTAAGGGTTTGGGGCGATCAGGGGGAAAAAACAAATTTTTTTTTAAATTTTCCCCGTTGCCGTTTTTAAAAAACCCGTTTTTTCGTCCCTTTTTTGTAAGATCGTAATTTTAAATCCCTGTGAAATTAATTTCGAATTTGCCTTTTTAAAAAGGGCGTTCGGTTAAGCCAGTTTTTAAGGAAAACTCCAATAAAAGTTCACCCTTTTATTTTTTAGTTTTAAAAATTTTTCAACATTTTCAACGCCCGATTCGCCCCACCAAATGTCAAGTTTACGGAGGCAATAGATTGTTTACCATGGTACTGCTTACCATCAAATCGCTACGGTTTTTTTAATTACGTTCGGGTCCCTATTGTAACAAAGGGGCAGGACCTTGCCAAGGGAAAAGTTTCAGTTTTTTCAAAAATGGGATTCCCCCCTCATCAAAAAAACGCTCACCCCGCGGGAAAACTTTACACAGTTTTCCCTTATTTTTAACTCGACTGCAGGTTTTCCAAGGATAAGGAGATTTACTGGAAATTGGAAAAAATACACGGAATCCCCTGCCAAGCTTCACTTCTGGACTAGGCCCCCAAACCTGGAAACAAAAATTCAAAATGAAAACAAGCAAATTTTTGGGGTTCTTTTGGCCAAGGAGAGAGGAACCCCGCTAAAACACACCCGTTTTCGGGCAACCAAAATTTACTCGATTCCCAAAAAAACGGGGGAAAAAAAAAAACCTACACAAAACTTTATTGGAAAGGGATTTTTCTTTTTGAAAAAATCAAATGAAATAAATAACCAGTCTTGAATTAAAAAGGGTTTTTTTAGACCCCCAAAATTTTTCAAAAGTGTCCCGAAGGGGAATTTTTAAGCAAAAAAAAGGTTTTTGGTTAACTTCCAGCCCACTTAAAACCGTCACCAAACAACCTATTGTTAAAAAAAATTTTAAAATTTAATTTTAATTAAAAAATTTAATCCATTTCCATTTAAAAAAACGTAGGTTAAATTTAATAAAATTACTAATTTTTAATTATATTTTTAAAATTATTGAACGGGGGGGAAAAAATGTGTTCCCCGGGGGTTTGCCCGTCCTTTAGAAAAAGGGTCCCCCCCCTTGAGTACCCTTTTAATGAGACCCCCTCCCCTGTACAATTAAGTTCAATGGTTTAAAAAAACCCTTACCCGGGTACACAAATTTTTAGGTTTTAAAATAACCCTTTTTTATGGTTTTTCTAACAAAAAAGGGTTGGAACGTGAGCCCGGGGCAAAAAAATTTTTTGGAAATAAATTCCCTGTTCCCCGTTTTTAAATACAACAATTTACGTCCCTTTGATTGTACGATCAGTATCCGAGACTATACAATGTTGATCAATTAATGTGGTTCGACGATAGTGCCGTATATTGAAAACGGGCACAGTTACAAGTGTATAACGATACATGTTTGTGAAGGATACGTCCAATAAAAGTATCACCGTTGATTTAATTGATCGATTATGATTTACACATATTCAAACGCCCGATTCGTACACGTCAGCCAGCTGTCAAGTATACTGCATTGCGACAATATTGATTGTCTTACAGTCTATGACGTCATAATAGCATTACCATAGCTACGTCAGCTACAGGATTTTGCAACTGTCCACGTATTCGGGTCACATAAATAGTGTACACAATGTGTACACAGAATGTACACAATGTGATGTTCACGGACCGTGTCCAAGTAACGGTAATCGGATGTGTATACAACGACTGGGTAGGTCGCCTTTCACTCAATCAACAAAATGCGCTGACACGCGTCAGAATGTATACATGTGTACACGAGTTTTCCTTATGTGCTATGACAACTCGACTGCAGGTATATATGACCAAGGAATACACTGCTGCCAGTATTTCACTCGAGAAAATAATGAAGACAATATCACGGAACTCCCGACTCGACCAACGCTTCACCCTGCTGGACAGTGAGCGTCGTTTCCACACAGCCTGTGAACAGATAGTACAACTGAATTACAAGCTAGACGAGTTGGCAGTCTCGTTTACTTCGGCGCTACGAGAGACGGACTGCGAACCTCCGCTACAGCTACAGACTCCGAATGTCGGTTGTCGAAGGCCTACGGAACATGTACTACGACTATGCCCACCAAAAGCTGAAGAACAATATCGCGGACTACGGAAGGATCTGTATGGCGAAATCGTGGATGTTGTTTCTGGATCAGAAGACGAAGATGAATGAGTAACTGAGACGCATTCTTGAATCCTAACAACGGCTCTTTTCCAGAGCCAAACACTGGTCTCGAAAAGTGGTGCCATGAATCCTCGAATTTAACGCACAAAACTGTGTTTTTGGTTGTTATTTATCTATCGTCCTACGCTACATGTCATACAAAGCCTAGTCAGCACAAACATATCTCTATTTGATTAAAACGAAATTTACTATTACATAGTAATTGCAAAACATTTCAAAATCCGGTATTACCTATAACTAAGCACAACGTGACGGTTAGATATTTGAAAATAAAATGTCACTAGATTAGTAATTTACTATTTTTAACAAAATCTATGTGTAACAGGAGAGGAGAAAATGTAGAGGCCAGTCTGGGGTTCGAACCCGGGACGTTCAAAACACTAGCCGGATGCCCTACCAATTGAGCTACCTGGTCACCAATGATCGACCCAGTCCAGTCCCGCTACAAATGTAAGTAATCTAATGAAGTTTCAAAAGATATATTCCGACTTCACCATGGCCGTACACAATATTCGTAGGTTAATTACTAGCTTTTACTTAATGTGTGTCGTAATCTAATGAGTTGGATACGATAGATTGAACAGGGGACGAACAAACATTTGTTTGTTAATATAATTCCACTGTTCGCCAGTTTAGACAACAAGTGTTACGTCCCTTTGATTGTACGATCAGTATCCGTAGACTATACAATGTGTCATTAATGTGGTTCGACGATATTGCCGTATATTGAAAACGGGCAAGTAAAGTGTATAAACTGATACATGTTTGTGAAGGATACGTCAATAAAAGTACTCACCGTGATTTAATTGATCGATTATGAATTTTACATATTTTCAAACGCCCGATTCGTACCGTCAGCCAGCTTTCACGTATACGCATTGCGACAATATTGTATTGTCTTACAGTCTATGAAACGTCATAATAGGCATTAACCATAAGCTACGTCAGCTACAGGATTTTGCAAACTGTCCCACGCATTTCGGGTCACACAAAAAGAAAAAAAGAGGAAAAAAAGAAAGGGTAACGAAAGGAACAGACAGGAAATCAATAGTGTACAACAATTTTGAATTTTCACGGACCGTGTCCCAGTAACGGTAATCGGATGTTTTATTTCAACGACTGGGTAGGGTCGGGGGCCTTTCACTCAATCAAGCAAAATGGCGGCTGGACACGCGTCAGATGTATACATGTGGTACACGAGTTTCGCCTTATGTGCTATGACACTCGACTGCAGTAATATGACCAAGGAATACACTGCTGCCAGTATTTCACTCGAGAAAATAATGAAGACAATATCACGGAACTCCCGACTCGACCAACGCTTCACCCTGCTGGACAGTGAGCGTCGTTTCAATTCAATTCAATTTATTTCTCTTTAACCATACATAACAGTACAGAGAAAACATATTTACACAATACAAAAGTTATATACAGTTGTTCAGCCAGTGTATAAAGTATGCACACGCAGCCTGTATCAGATTAGTTTGATCAAACCTCTGATATTTTAACATATCGTTTACGCATGATACATTTTATATAATTTCAAGAAAAAAAAAAAAAAAAAAAAAAAAAGAATCAAGTCAGATGAACATGATGTAACATCATGCTATGTGGAACACATTGCTACAGTAATACTAATGAATTTACATAGTTTTTCATGTATTTAGGTGGTTTGAGTCATCAGATCTCTAAATTTTTAATATTTTCGGCCTTGTATAATAATATTTATTTAGATATAATTTTCTATGCGCAGCTAATGTACTGGCATTCTAGGCAGATAATGGAATTCAATCTCCTATTTGTTGACTATTACAAAAAGTACTATTCTTTTTCGTGTCGTTCATATTCTTTCCACACCCTTCCAGTTTCAATAATCCATAGTCTATGATTTGTAGTTCCTGAAACTTACAAAGTATTCTTTCTTTATCTGTAAGACGTCTAGATAGCATTCACAACAAATTTGTTTTTAAAAATTCTGTAACAACCAGACTTTAGAAGCAATTACATACATCATTTTCCCACTGCTTTATCAACTGATCATGGAGTGTTTGTTTTACATTGACTTTAATTCGCCAGAAAGTATCTAATTCCTGGATATACTGGGATCTTCCACACATAGCTAATACCACATTCCTCTAATATTGTTGTATATAACGTATATAGGGAACATTATTATACGGTATTGGTTTAGACATAAAAACAGTTTTTATAGTTTATTAACATTTAGTTTTGTTTTCTTTTGCTTTTGAATTAATCAATTGAGACCAATCGGTCAACATTCTCGTCTTAACTGAGATAGCAAAGGATAAGCTCAAGTTCAACACCATAAACCTAGACGTTGGTGTACTTCGTTTTTGACCCCTAATAATAAACTTACAAAACTTTAAGTGCCGCCTCTCTCAATGACTTGTAGATTTGTAAAACCGCCCAAATCTATCTCACACCGTATAACAATATAGTTTTACAATTTTATCATACAGATCATTATACAAACTGAACAGATAAGTTTATAAACCTTCCTTTCTTTAAAACACATACATAGCAATTGTTGCTTTTTTAATAAATCATTGTAATTTTTTAGCTTCATTAAAAGACCTGTGCGTGAAAAAACAGTGTCCCAGGTATGAAAAACTATTGGACAATTTCTATCCTTCAGTATCAAATTTGAATTGTAATCTGTTATTAGACGACCTTTTACTGAATATCATACATTTTGTTTTCTTCACTGTTAACTTTCAGTCTCCATATTTTACATTGCACTAAAAACATTTAGCTCATTGCCGTCTTCTGGGTGTCGAAAATATGATTGTTCTCGTCACAACAACAAATAAATAGTTTAATATACCTATGTACATCAAACTTCAATGTTGGTTTGTCAGGCACTGTAAACCGGTACAACATTATTTCTAGTCATAACCTCCTCAAGGTCTTCAAATAATAAATAACGAAAAAAAGGAGACAATTTTCCCCTTGCCTCATCCATATTGCATGCGACATAATGCAGATTCTGACCATTAAATTAAGGTTAGATTTAATACCTTGATACATATTGTAAATATTGTAATACATTTTGCCATTTTATTATTAACATAACAACATTTTGTTCCACAGACCATTTCTCCAAACTTTGTCAAAGGCCTTTTTCAAAATCACTGAAAATACGTACAGCTTCTTTTTCATCATATAGTAAACTAATTAGGGAATACAGCACAAAAATATTGTCTATAGTTGAATACTTCTTGCGAATCCAGCTGGTTTCACATATTAGATTAACTTCGTCGGACTACTTTAAATAGTCTTGCATTTAAAATACTTGTGAATATTTGCCGATGCAACTTACAATAGTATTCGTCCTATATTTTTTAGGGTCTGAGGAGAACCCTTTATTTTTATAAATAGGTACAATAGAGCCCTCTGAAGCCAGCTTTCAGTTCAGGGATTTTCGCCTGTGCTAAAAATAAAACATCAATAAATATAACAATAGAGATTCATCATTTTAGAAGCGAATATTAAATATTTCATTAATGTGAATCATCCGAGCAGCCTTTTTTTTTCATTTCTTTAATAGCATTTTCCCCCCTCCTCTCTGGTTATTTTCTATTTAAAATTTAAACGGACCCATATAAATATCATTATTATAAAACATGTTTCATCACTCCAACATTTAGGTTTTAAAGAATTAAAAAGCGTGTAAATCATTTTTACCTTTTTTTTTTTTTTTGGACTTGAATTTTTAAAGTATTTTCCCAGAAATCCCTTCTTACTACTTTTCATATCTTTAAATTTAGACGGAGGTCCTTCAAATTTTATTAATATTTTTAATCCATTGTATGTTTTTGGTGATTTTTCTGATTCTTTATATTTTTTTAGAAATAATCATTTTTTTGACTCGTACATACCTTTAGGGGTGGGAATAACTTCCGGCCCCTTACATTCACCGTAAACCCAGGTTTAGAATTTGATTTTGGTTTTTTTACATATATTATTGGGTTAATTTGTTATAAAAAAGTTGACTTAGCGCCTTCAAACATCACTACATCTCCCAAAATTGTATTGCATCTAGGCTTCGTATTACTGCATTTGGTTAATTTAAAATAATATTCTAAATTTTGTCTCGTTTATTTCTCAATAAAATTTTTGGATTTTTCTCATCCCCATTTTTTTAATACTTTTCAGTAAATCGTTGTATCTTTGGGTAAAATTTATCATTGGAAACTGTATTGGCCATCCACCTATAGTAAGAGTTGGGGGAAATTGCATCTACATAAAGGGCAAAATCTAAAACATAAAAGTCACATTTTTTTAGGAGCTCAGGGAACTATACAAAATCGACAACCCCTAGAACTTTTACAGGTGTACTTACCTATATCTTCACACCAACTCACCTTACGATAAAAATGTCATTTATTTACAAAATCCAAAATCGGTTCCCAAATTTTTTTTTGGTATTACTTTCTGTTCTTGCAAAACCGGAATTTTCAAATAATTCATGTTGTAACTTCATTTAGGGTTCGTTTTTTAAATTTATCTCTATCGTCTATTTTTTTATTGTAACAATAAAATCTACGACTCGCTTTTTTGCATTAAAATCTCCTAACCCCACACATTTTTTTTAATTAGCTGATACCTCAAATATTCCAAATTTTAATTTCCAAATATGGATCACCAAAACAGTAGGGAATTCCGGGGGGGCATAAAAACCTTCCAAAAAAAAAATCACACCTTTGTAACTTTTGCGCCATCTAACCTAAACAGCTTACGTATTGCTATCACTTTGTACTTCATAGACCTAATCTTCCAAGCATATTTATATGCTACTATACCCCCACTTCACTTTTTTAAAAAATTTTTCCATTTTTCATTCAGTTTTAAAACTGGCAAATTCCACCAGCCCCGTGAACAGAATAAAAACTAATTTCAAACTGACGATTTTTCTCCCCCGTTTTACTTCGGCGCTAAAGAGACGGGCTGCGACCTTTCCCCTCACTACAAAATCCAAAGTCGGTTGCGAAGGCCACGGAACATGTACTACGACACCCCCCAAAACTGAAGACATATCCGGACTACGGGGGGATTGTATGGCGAAAAACGTGGATGTTGGGTTTCGGGTCAAAGACAAGAGAAAGTAACTGGACCAGTCTTTAATCCAAAAACGGCTCTTTTCAGACC
>NW_022981618.1:0-7925 GCF_902652985.1 Pecten maximus
TGCGGTAGAAAGGTATCATGTTAGAGTGCTCTGTGGTAGTTATATACTATATCGGAATTTGGCATTATTTAACGTGCACAATATGACATGTTTGTTTGCAAAGCTCTGGCATCTATATCGACTATAGACACCAAAAAAACAGTTTAATGCTGATATTTACATTCTCGACATATTCGTTTTGTTATTTTTGAAAAATGAAATTGAGTTAGCATAAAAATGCCAATATTCAGCGATTTCGTCAATGGGGTTCGACAAATAGAACAGCTATTTTTTTCAAAATTCATTTGTCACGTGCAGATTGGCAAACAAAAAAGTGCATTGAAATAATACGAAAAAAGCAAAGTCTGTTCAATTCTTTTATCATTTGTGTAACAATTTTGTATAAAATGTCTTTTTGATACTTTTTAATTAACATAACAAACCGATTTACGTTAGTTACAAGTAGTTCCGGTGGGTGAATATATTCATGCGCGGCATGGATTGCTGTCTCGTTTTGGGTGTCAATTATGGTCACACAGACTGCATTGTTTCCAGTGCCATGTTGCTATCCCCTATGATAGTTATATGAGGGAAAGATCCATGTACAATGTTACATTTTATGGTAGTATTATGTTATAAATGGTAGTCAGGTATTATTTCACAGTCCCCCGTGGTAGGTAAATCGAAGACAGGTATATTTACCATGTCGTAGTCGGCTGTAGTACCCATAGCGGAGAGACATACATACATGTACCATGTTACAGTCCCCTGTGGTAGTTATAGCTGAGAGACATACATACATGTACCATGTTACAGTCCCCCGTGGTGGCTAAATCGAACACAGGTATATTAACCATGTCGTAGTCGGCTGTAGTACCCATAGCTGAGAGACATACATACATGTACCATGTTACAGTCCTTGTGGTAGCTGTAGCTGAGAGACATACATACATGTACCATGTTACTGTCCCCTGTGGTAGCTATAGCAGAGATACATACATACATGTACCATGTTACTGTCCCCTGTGGTAGCTATAGCGGAGAGACATACATTCATGTACCATGTTACTGTCCCCTGTGGTAGCTATAGCGGAGATACATGTACATAATACATGTACCATGTTACAGTCCCCTGTGGTAGCTATGGCAGAGAGACATACATACATGTACCATGTTACAGTCCCCTGTGGTAGCTATATCGGAGAGACATACATACATGTACCATGTTACAGTCCCATGTGGTAGCTATAACAGAGAGTCATACATACATGTACATGTTACAGTCCAATGTTGTAACTATAGCGGGGAGACATACATACATGTACCATGTTACTGTCCCCTGTGGTAGTTATAGCGGGGATACATACATAGGTCTACCATGTTACAGTCCCCTGTGCTAGCTATAGCGGAGATACATACATACATGTACCATGTTACAGTCCCCTGTGGTAGTTATAGCGGGAAGACATACATACATGTACCGTGTTAGTCCCCTGTGGTAGTTATAGCGTAGAGACATACATACAGGTACCATGTTACAGTCCCCTGTGGTAGCTATAGCGGGAAGACATACATACATGTACCGTGTTAGTCCCCTGTGGTAGTTATAGCGGGGAGACATACATATATGTACCATGTTACAGTCCCCCGTGGTACATGTAGTTATAGCGGAGAGACATACATACATGTACCATGTTACAGTCCCCTGTGGTAGTTATAGCGGAGAGACATACATAAATGTACCATGTTACAGTCCCCTGTGGTAGCTATAGCGGAGAGACATACATACATGTACCATGTTACTGTCCCCTGTGGTAACTAGTGCGGAGAGACATACATACATGTACCATGTTACAGTCCCCTGTGGTAACTAGAGCGGGGAGACATACATGCATGTACCATGTTACTGTCCCCTGTGGTAGCTATAGCGGAGAGACATACATACATGTACCATGTTACAGTCCCCTGTGGTAACTAGAGCGAGGAGACATACATGCATGTACCATGTTACTGTCCCATGTGGTAGCTATAGCGGAGAGACATACATACATGTACCATGTTACAGTCCCCTGTGGTAACTAGAGCGGGGAGACATACATGCATGTGCCATGTTACAGACCCTGTGGTAGTTATATCGGAGATACATACATTCATGTACCATGTTACTGTCCCCTGTGGTAGTTATTGCGGGGAGACATACATACATGTACCATGTTACAGTCCCCTGTGGTAGTTATAGCGGAGAGACATACATACATGTACCATGTTACTGTCCCATGTGGTAGCTATAGCGGAATGACATACATACATGTACCATGTTACTGTTCCCTGTGATAGTTATAGCGGAGAGACATACATACATGTACCATGTTACAGTCCCCTGTGGTAGTTATAGCGGAGAGACATACATACATGTACCATGTTACTGTCCCATGTGGTAGCTATAGCGGAATGACATACATACATGTACCATGTTACTGTTCCCTGTGATAGTTATAGCGGAGAGACATACATACATGTACCATGTTACAGTCCCCTGTGGTAGCTATAAAGGAGAGACATACATCCATGTACCATTTTACTGTCCCCTGTGGTAGCTATATACTATATGTTGTAGACAGGTATCATGTTACAGTCCCCTGTGGTAGCTATAGCTGAGAGACATACAGACCCGTGTACGTTCGCAGTTCCGATTTAAGCGTAGCGTTTCCGTAGCACTTCCGTAGCATAACCGTATCACTTTCTTACCATTTCCGTATCACTACCGTAGCATTACCGTACCATTTCCGTAGCACCTCCGTAGCATTACCGTACCATTTCCGTAGCATTTCCGTAGCGTTTGCGTCCACTTACCGTGGCATTACCGTAGCATTTGCGTTTACCTATTTTCACTCGCTGACCGTCTCATAACCGTTCGGTAGAAAATTTTGCGGAGTGTATTTTTTATCGAAACAAAATTTAATTAAATATACTTACCGAACGTCACTAAAGCATAGTAGCGACAGCAAATAATTTAATAAGGAGGTGAGAATTAAATATATATGGTTATACATCTTTCTGTATCTTTGTTTAGAAAAAATAACACTCTCACAAAAAACAAGTCAAGTCACATGGTCCATCGATCTTAGTGTGATAAAAAAATGGCGGATCCTAGTATAGTATTCGACGCATTACGATGGAAACGAAGATGAAGATCGTGTCAAATAAACAATATTTCCTTTACTGTGATATAGTCAAACTTTTAAAACAGTTCCATGTAATATGCACTGGTCAGGCTACATGTATAGGGTACAAATGGTCCAGACAGTATCACACAGGTAAACTAGGGTAGTTAGACTTAATTGTCAGCGATGATACAAACAACACAGCATGTTGTACACTGGTCAACTAAAGGTACGGTATTCTGTGGACCAAGTGATACTAGGTGTGAAAGGTAGAACAATAAGAGATAATTATGACCTACAGGTAAGGCTATAGACTGCTTCATAAAACTTGGCTTCCAACATTAATGAGAATGTCATCGTGATCTACGGAGTTATTCATTATTTATTTCAGTTTTAAAACCCAAAGGTCTAATCACAAAATTGATAACAAAATCAGAGACCGTATAAATGTGATATATATTTCTCTCGGTAAAACTACGACAGGAAATTCAAATCTATATCTTCGGATCATATGTGATATATATGTATGTATCTGATAAAGTATAACAAGAGTAAATTAATTACAAAGTAAGAGCAAATACTATTTTCTAAAATTGTTATTTTGTAAAAAAAAAAAAAATAAAAAAAAAAAAAAAAAATAACACACACCCTCACACATATACACAGATTTAAATAACAGTCATACTTGTTAATACTTCTATTATAAAAAGCATACATTTGTAATTTAAACTCTTGAGATGGTGATGGTTTCATGATATTTGTAAACTTAATGAATTTCGATTTTTACTGTGAATATCTAAGATTTGTTTTAAATAGCCTCTATAAATTCATTTGAATCATTATTATATAAGTCATATTCAACTTGACATTTTCATATTTTCTTTCATGAAAGTAAGAACAGGCTACTGCTATAGTTTAAACTCACTCAGGTGTAAAATTTGACATGTTGGCCAGGTAATACAGGTAAATTTCTGTATGTTGGCTAAGTGAGAATAAGCCATAATTGGACCCCGGGGGGTTAATTGGGGACAGGTCACCTGGCCAGGTATACCACGTGCCAGACATAAAAGAGCTAGACTGATCGGCATCTTACAGGTAAAGTGTGATAGGATGCATGTCCTCAAGGCTGTGGGGTTGCATATTGCATCCAGTTGGCCGTTGGCAACAGGCCCCTTTCATAGATGTTTGGCTTCAATGTAATGTACATGTGGTCTGGATATGTACATGTCTCAAGATCTGTCGACAGAACATACAATGTATAATATCATATAGATGACTTGTACTGTAAAAAGCCTTTCAAGTTGAGAATAACAATGTAAAAGCCAAAACTTTTTTGAATTAACATTCAATAAAAATTTTAAATATTAATATTTTGTCCGACAAAATATTTACATGAAGTACATGTACACCTGAGTCAGCCATTTAAGGATTGATTGTCAATTTTGTTGCTTGCATGGACTGATGAAGGGAAGTGAACCTCGCGCAAATGGTACATGAACTGCTTCGCAGTTCACTTCATTTGCACGAGGTTCACTTCCCTTCATCAGTCCATGCAAGCAACAAAATTGACAATCAATGCTTATATTTACGTTAACCAAATTAAAAACTTCGCCACCAGATTGCTAAATTCGGTCGCAACAGTGTGACGTAAGTGTGTCACTTTGTAACATTGTTATACTTATCGTACATGTGTGCACAGTAGTGGAACAGCAGACAGTCAACTATTCTCGTCGCCAAAGCAACACAAAATATAGTGCCATACACGTTTTGATTATTACGATGTTGATACACATAGATACGATATTTTCAAGGTAAAATACTTATTTATAACAAATATTTATGATATTGTATAATAAAAACTTAGCAATACCCATATAAATACGAATTTAAAGTGCAGTGTTGACAGTATAGTGTGTGATTTGGTCACATGAGACACAGGGACTCGGTTAAAAAAATGATGTGATGCAGTCTAATAGCCGGGATATTCAGAGCTCGAGAAAAAGTGTAACAATACATTAATGTGGATTTTAGTCGCAGGTTAGTTGGTGATGTACATGGTGTTCTTGAAATATTGGATTTTATTGTCGCACTGGCGTTTTGGGATGTAAATTCTGATAATAGTAAGTAAAGAAACATTGATTTGAAAATTGGCGGTATTCGACGGCCGGAAACTTGTGTCCTCCATATGTTTAGATTGAGTCAAATTACGACAATATTGTGTCCCTGTTCTCGATATAGCATACTTCTGCTACCAGTCTGTTTTGTGTTGTTAAATAGTGTTTAAATTGAGGTTTATTTTCTGTGACCACTGAAATGGTATTAAGCATGACATTCGAAATACAGCTAACGTTAGACTTACTGCGCTACGTAGGTCATGAGCTCGGTGCTATCAAGAGTGTCAGTGTTCTGTCAGATCCTGTTTTCTAAACTGTCTGAATTATACTGGCATTTTTATTAGCACATAAAGCGGCTATTCCACTTGTGTTCATATACGTTTATAACAATGTTACACAATTCACAAAGTGAAAGTGCATTCAAGTCTGAGGCGGTACAGAACTCGATCGCCATTGTAAACTCAGTGAATGTATTCACACGCCGGCAAGAAAGTGATTCGTCTCTCAGAACAGAAGCACGCGACCCAAAATCTTCAACGGGAAATGAAGTGATATGAGTTTACTATGTTCATTGAGGCGGAGCGAAGTGAAAATGTAAATATTATTAGGCCTCTGACACAAACTGATGTATTGTAATAGAAGCATGTAAATGATTAAAATGATCGCAAACAGCATCAAAATTAATTTCAAAAGTAGATTCTTCACTCTACACTGTTGAAGTCTATATATATTGAATCAAAACATTACCGGGTTATGTCCTTTGTGATAATAAGTTTAAAAAAAAAACTATTGTGCACTAATTATACGTTTACTTCAGTACCTTAAATCTCGTGCACTCCTCACTTCTCCTAGGGTGCAAAGGTTAACTGATTGTCACTCAACTGTAGTTGTAGTCCATTAATAAATATTTTCAGAGTGTTACCATTATCACGTAAACATACAGAGTCTGCTCCATTGCAGACGTGTGATATCAGAGACATATATATGTCTCTGGTGATATACACGAATCTGATTGCACATGTACATTGTATAGTCTTAAGTATATAATTATTGATGTTTTGTTTTTAGCTTTTATCCCTTCCCATGCAGCCAGAATTTCCTCTGATCCGACATCAGACTTTTAAACAAATCGTCAATGCTTACACACCATTAATATTACCAGTGATTGTTCTATATAGACTTGCCAGGCATGTACATGTACTTGACTTAATTGTCCCCCTTACTTGTTGCCATGGGTACTAATCCCCCCTCCCCACCACCATGAACTTCACCTGATGGCCATGGATATACACTTGATTAGGAGTCACCGGGCTCAGGTGTGTAAGTCATAACCACACCTGGTCAGTTTCTCCTTTTTACAATTAGCCCTAGGCGGGTCTATTCATAGCCTGGTCAATCTGTGTTCAGAATTCTTGATCTGTTTACCTGTACCTAAATTAACACTTTGATACAAGTTTTACAATTCTATTAGTTTATTACTTAAACCTTAGGGTTTATCAGTACAAATGCGGTGAATAAATGCAGTGAAAATATAGATAAATACATAAAAACAAAACGATAAAGTTCGGACACACAGAGACAACACATACGCGACCGCAGCGCTAGTGTAGAGTGATTTGATTTTAAAATTAAATACTATCGTCTTTTGTTGCCGAGAATAATAAATTATGACCTTAATATTTCCGGTTTCTAAAAGTTGTACAAATTCTCGCAAACTGAGGTTTTCTATAGTAGTACAGTTTGATAAAACGTTCTTCCACTTCCCGATACAACATTCACTCCATCAGACACCTATCACTGTCGTTTCTACGAGTTCGCTTCGTCTAGGATCCGCTTTTTATAAGAACCAGATAATTTATTCAGAAACGGTCGATTATTTGTGAGCGTCAACCGTAGCATTTCCGTAGCATTACCGTAGCACTTCCGTAGCATTACCGTACCATTTCCGTACCTTTTCCGTAGCATTACCGTACCATTTCCGTACCATTTCCGTAGCATTACCGTAGCATTACCGTACCATTTCTGTAGCACTTCCGTAGCATTACCGTAGCATTTCCGTAACGTTTGCGTTTAAGACGGAACAGCGAACGTACACGGGTCTGTACATACATGTACCATGTTACAGTGCCCTTTGGTAGTTATAGCGAGAGACATACATACATGTACCATGTTACAGTCCCCTGTGGTAATTATAGCGGAGAGACATACATACATGTACCATGTTACTGTCCCCTGTGGTAGTTATAGCGGATAGACATACATACATGTGCCATGTTACAGTCCCCTGTGGTAGCTACAGCGGAGAGACATACATACATGTACCATGTTACAGTCCCCTGTGGTAGCTATAGCGGAGAGACATACATTCATGTACCGTGTTACAGTCCCCTGTGGTAGCTATAGCGGAGAGATATACATACATGTACCATGTTACTGTCCCCTGTGGTAGCTATAGCGGAGAGACATATATACATGTACCATGTTACAGTCCCCTGTGGTAGTTATAGCGGATAGACATATATACATGTGCCATGTTTCAGTCCCCTGTGGTAGCTACAGTGGAGAGACATACATACATGTACCATGTTACAGTCCCCTCTGGTAGTTATAGCGGAGAGACATACATACATGTACCATGTTACAGTCCCCTGGGGTAGCTTTAACGGAG
>NW_022981619.1:0-7935 GCF_902652985.1 Pecten maximus
AAATATATAACGTCAAAAAGGTCCTTTTAAGCCCAAGGTACCAAATAAAAAGGGTCTTAAATAGAATTCCTTTATAGTTAAAAGGCCCTGAGAAAAACCCAATTTTTGGGGAAATATACTTTTAAAACTAAAAAACAGCCTATCTTGTTTTCTGTCCTCTTACCTTTGTCGTAGAAGTGCAAAAATTTGGAAGAAGTGTTTTTCCTGAAGTGGAATACATCGATACCTTTCTTTGTTTACGGGGAAATATTAGGATTCCCCGGGGTTTGATAAAAACCATATGGTTTGGGTTTTTTTCTTTGGTCAAACAAAAAATCAATCAAAATAGGAAAAACCACAATGTATCTAAAAAAAACCTGCAACTTGGTAAAAACCACCCCTATTTAACCCTTAAAGAATTTAATTCCTTTGTGCAGCTTCAATAAACCCATACTGTATAATGCAGGAAAAAAAACTGATGGCAACCCCTTATACAAGATGGACGGGAAAATCTTAGACAAATAACTAATCTCCCTTTTTTCAAATGTTAGAAAAAAAACATGTTTGGGAAAAAAGGAAATGCTTATTGCAATTTCTCTTAAACAATTTTTTTTTTTTTTCGAAAACCCCCTAGGACTTTTTTTTAGGAAATCACAACCTTCAAATGGACATTTATAGGTATTGTTTAAAAAAATTTCTGTTATTTAGGAAAAATCTTAAACCCCAAAATAACAACTAAAATTTTTTGCTAAATCACAAATATAGTTTGGGTTGGGAAAATTTTTCTGTCACGCGGTAAAAGTATGTTTTTGCAACATTTGTAACGGAAATCAAAAAGCCCTATATTCTTTCTTTTAGTAAATTTTATGAACTGTTAACATAAAATCTTTGGTTTTTTTCCACAAATAAATTAGCGAACCCTCTGTATTAAAAGGTATTGGATCCATGCATGTTGGATGGCTTTTTTTAAAAAAAAAGAAGAAGAATAGGGGCATCAAACTAATAAAAAGTTAGACCTCCGCCTTTACGATATGGGGGGAGCTAACTTTTTGGTAATATATTGAAGTTAAACCAAAATTTTCTTCAATGTCCCAAACAACGTATCGGCCTAATCTTTTAAAATATACCAAGTCTTCCCTGATCTTAATCCTTGATACATGATGTAAAGAATCTTAATCTCTTTTTTTATTTTTTTTTTAAAATTTTTTGGATGTGATTAGACTTTGGGTAACGTGATGATTAGGTAATCAAAGTGGAGTGTTTGATTTTAAAATAAATAGCAAAAAACCAAAATAATACTGCAAAAAGTTTTAAATTACTGGGTCCAAAACCATCCCTTTATTACAATGCTTTGGGGGCGTTTTTTAAAGGGCCAAAATTTCCCCCCTAGTTACCCAATATCTCATTCTTTGAGCAGGGTTGATCCATTACCTAATTGTGGAAATTACTATATAAACCTTTTTATTGTGTGGGGTACTTATAAAAATGTATGATTCTTTGAAAATAATAAAAAAATACCTTCCCATAAATTGTACCAAAAAAACATTAAACTTGCTTTTTTTTTAAACATGTATAGAAATTTTGACACTTTATAAATAGCGGTTACCATAGGGAATAAAATTTTGGGGGGTTCCAAAAAGCAAAATATTGAGAAGTAACATTAGGTTTTTAAAAAGTTTTTGGGGGAGTAAGACAGTCTACTCCAAAGTTTTCTTTATTTTGATTAGGTAGGTTACCGTTTACATTGATAAAAAAAAAAATATTCAAATATTGGAAAAATTCGTATAAAAAATTGTTATTAAAATCCGCTATGTAAAATTGTGGAACAAATGTTTCCTGGATCAAAAATTTGCAACAAGATTTAAACCAATCCTCTGGTTTAGGATATATTTTCAATTTAATATAGAAAAAACGTTAAAACCCGAAAACTGTTTAAATCTAGCTTTTGATTTTTTTCCCCCAGAAGTTTAGTCTTTAAAACTCTTCAAAAGGGGCACCTTACCCTTTTGTAGAAACCCATCTTTACGACTTCTGAAAAAACCTATAGTTTTAAAATATTTAAGGAAATCGCTAAACTAAGTTATCACACATATTTAAAAATTAAAAAGGGGTAATATAAAAATGTAATAGGAACCAAAGAGGGGTTTTTAGTGAAGTAAACTATTTAATAATCTAGTATAATTTTATTTTCATTTGGGGCACTCCCCCCCCGGTACTTTATATATGGAAATTTATGTTAATTCCTGTGTGTATATAAATCATTCATTTATATTGGGTTTTTGTATTTCCTGGAATGTATGTACCCGAAATGTTTAAAAAAATGCGGGCAGTTTTTTTATGTTTTGTGGGTGGGGTTTTTGGGGGGGGAAGCGTGGGGGTGGGGGGGTGGGGGTGCACCGCGGGGTGCTTATTATATGGTTGTTATTTTTTAGTGATAATTGTAAAACTTAGCAAATAAAAAAACTGAAACTGTTTTGGTTTGTAAACCCCCACAATAGGTTTCCCAGGTAAGACTCTTTATTTTTTTTTTTGACCGTCAATGCCTGATCTGTTAATATAAAAGGGGGGGAATTTTTATTCTATCACCCCGACACACTTTTAAAAGTTTTTAAAAAAAAGGGGGGGGGGGGGCCCGGGTAATTTAAAAGGGGGTAATTTCCGCCGAGGCGTCAGAGACTTGATTTTTTATCAAAAATAACATTTTAAGTACTTTATTAAATTTTTTTTAAATGGACAAAAACCTTTATATTTAAAAGAATTAAAAAAAAACTTACTGGTGGGCTTTGAAAAAGGGGACACGGGGAGGGACATGGAAAAAAAATTATCTTTTTAAAGGTAAATCCTAACCCCTGTCAAAACAACCCTTACACTCTTTTAAACATAAATTTATCGAAAAACCCCTTATGCTTTTTTCCGTCCCAAATCAAAAAAGTAATCCTTTTTAAAAAATTTTAAAATTCCCAAAAAATTGCCGATACTTTTTAAAAAAACTGTTTAAACAAAAGGAAAAAAAAACTGTGGTAGTTTCCTAATTCGAAACCCTTCTTTAAAATTATTTTTGGGATCCCTTAATTTTCTAAATAAAGAAAAAAAATCCAAATTTGCTTAAACACCCTTTTTAAAAATTACTCAGCAAATACCTTATTTTACTCAAGGTCTACGGGGACGGTGGCGCTTTTATTTTAACCGGTGTATAATCGAGAGGATTCCTAGCCGTTCTTCCCCTACCTTGACTGTCCTTTAAATTTAAACGAGGCCCTTGTTGAGGGCAAAAAAATACTATTTCCGGGTGTAGTTTGGTAAAACAATCGGGTAACTACCTTTTCGGACAATATGCTCTTTCTTTTTAAAATGGCTTTTAAACATTTGTTCTAGATTACCTGGGGCACCTCAGTAAAGAGTATGTAAGTCCCCCTCCGGGAACCGAAATTTCAAAAACAGGCGGTTTCCGTCTTATTTTGGGGTTTTATTTTACTTTAATGTTTTTGTTGACGTCGGGTGGGGCAGCGGGTTACTCCCCCCCCCCCGGGAATTACCTGAGGGATCGAAAGGGTTTTTTTTAAAACTTCACAATCCCCCCCTTTGTCGTGAGCCGCGAGTGTTGGATCCAAATGAAATCAAATTTGGGGGTTTTTTCAAAAGGGTCCAAAAAAAACTTTTATAAAATCGAAATCCCTCAAAGTGTTGGAAACAAAACGAACTGGATACAAGTCGGGGCTGTCTCGAACCAGGGAAACCCCCCTTCCACTTCGGGGCAGGCTTGGGAATATTACAACGGACTTTGATGCGAGATAGTTTTGTGTACCCCCTAATCTAGACCCGTCGACTTTTCAATAAGCCCATCATTTGGGGTTTAAAAAACTATCTTTAGGTGTAAAAATCAGGCAAGAAATAACTCGCAATGGAAATTATCTATCAACAGGGTCGGTCACCGATAGGACTCAATACTGTAAAATCTTATAAAACCGATACAAAAACCTTACGTTTGGGTGTGCCCGCAAATTTGCATTTTTTTTTCATTATATTTCAAAGAAAATATATCACTTCTCTAAATTTTTTAGACAAATTCACTGAAATTATGCAAATTTAAAAAATTTTTTTTTCTGGTGAAAACCCCCAAGCTTTTAATATTTGTGAAAAAAACCCTTGTTTTATATAGAAGGGGGAAAATTCACTCCTAATTACTCCTTTGAATCAAAAGCTAATTATCTTGACTATCTAAACTTGTGGAAAAAAATTACTACGATAATTGAAAAAATTGATGCGTAGGCCGCAAATAAATGTGAAAGAGGTCCCCTTTTTTATTTAAAGCTATCTTGATGTTGCAACCCTATGAAAATTTTTCAAATAATCTTTCCTTAAAATTTTAAATCTAAGATACGGAAAAAAGATTTCAGTAAAAAACTCGTAATTTATATAACAAGTTTTTTCCCATATCTCTGTACCTTAAAAGGATGAAAAACCGGGGGACGGGTCACAAGACAAGATCCTGGGATCACACAAAAGGGATATTTTTCCCCTTTTCCCACTGGCCCGATTGGGGGATGGAAAACTCAAAGGGGGGCAAATTGGGGAAATCATTACCAAAAAATGGAGGCGTTTGCACTTTATCTCTAGGCACCTATTTCCCGTAAACTGTAACTATTGAATCAACGAGGGACATCACTGGTCCTATGGGATTGGCATAGGAGGCACATCAGGCAGGGCCCAAGGAAAATTGGGCTATGAGGCACATCAGGGCCCCAGGTCCCCATGGTAATGACTAAGGAGCACATCAGGCTAGTCCCTATGGGATTTGGCTTTGGAGCACACGGCTGGGCCTTTGGTTTTGGTATGGGGGGCCATCAGGGTAGGTCCTATATGGAGTATGCGATTTGTACCACAGTTTGCCCCCAAAAAAATTTTATAACTTATAACATAAATCATGTTAGCCATTGAAATTTTACAATTTGCTGTTTTCCCGTTTTTCTAAAATTACAAAAAACTTTTACTGTCTTATATAAATTTATATATATTTGACCAGATCTAAAGCAATAAAAAACTTCTTTGATAATCCCAAAAATTGGTTTTATTTAAAAACTTCACCTCTAGTTTTAACCTTTAGGGAATTTAGGCGAAAACCCAAAAGGGTTCCCAATACTGGACCGTGCTGTTTAAAAACACATTTCCCCCGGCCCCCAAAAAGCACCACTATAACCACTGATTTGAAAAATTTCCTTTTAAGATTTTTAAAATTATTTAATTTTTCCTTAAAAAACACATGGGTTTATATATAAATTCTTCAGTTTTTTTGGGAAAATGATAACCCTCATTTTTATAAATTTACTTTGTTTAAATTGGATCAGGTAATGATCTTTTTTGTTATCTGATATAAACTTTGCCTTTTCCAAAATGTCATCTGTATAATTTGATAAAAAACTGTTTTCCTTGACCTACTCTCCCAAAATCGATTGCCAATGACATGTAAACCCTTGGGGTTTGTGTGGGGTACTTACTTACCCTTCCTTTTCCCTAAAAGACGATCATTTTTATCCCCCCGCCCTGAGTGTACTGGCACCGAAAAAGACCTGTTTTTTACTGCCCCGAAATAAACGGCGTGTGGCCGCCTTTTGGTAAGTTAACTTTGGGGCAAACTTGAACTTTAAAAAGTTGCGGGGGAGAAAATATTTTTTAAAAGGGGCGATCGGAGTGCACTGAGAATCACTCTCCCTTTACTTTTTAATTTTCAAATTTTAAAAAAGCCACAAACCTGTGTAAATTTTTTCATGTTTTACCATTACTAGTTGTAATTTCCAATTTTAAACGGGAGTTTTTTTTAAATTTTATAAAAAAAAGAAACAATATCTTTTCCCTTTTCATGGCCCCAGAAATAACAAGTCATTTTTAAACATAAAACCTTTTTCCGGGCTTTGTTTTAAATAAAAATTTAAAAAGTATTCGCATGTAATATTTTTTTTTTCAGGGATTAGAATAACAAAAAAAAAACGAGATAAATAAACCAAAAATAGAATAAATTTTAAAATGTGACTCACTAGTGTTCAAAATTTTTTATTCGGTGCCGTTAAAATTTTCATAATTGTTGATCCAGTCGGATTTATTTTTGTCTGTACCTTATTAGTCTCGCCCTTCTTTTCAATAACGCATCGTATCACGTAACGCTTCTCGAAGGGACCACGGAGGAGGCTCACTGCTCGTGAACTTACTTAATATGTTTAAACCAATTTGTTTGAAAAATTTTTAGACTTTGAGGAATAAACGCCAAAGACAATATCTATAAACATGAATTTTCATTATTTTCTTTTGAAATTTACTCGTCACAGGGATGAGTGCATGACAACATTCACTCGTTCGCAGCCGAATTAAACTCGTGCAGGATGAGTGGATGAGTGTTTTTTTCGCACTCTGTGTAGGTACAGGTATTTGAGGGGAATTAATATTGTCACAAGATAATTTAATCTCCCAAATTTTTAATGAACATAAACTTTTTTACAGGTTTTAAAAGCATGTACATGTATATGTAGATGGTGTTTAGTTTAAGTACAATATTTGCCACATGCTCTTAGTTCAGTTTTATCATACATGTATATGTAAGTACACTGATACTGTTTTGATATAGTTGAGTGTTTTCCCAATAATAATGTGATATTGTGTCACTTTGTGTAAAGCCAAAACATCTTGGGAATATTTTGATGGATACATTTTCTGATGATTAAATTGTTGAGTTTATAACTTGCTTTCACTACAGATGGACAACAGGTGATCGGTTTTGAATGTATAGGTATTCGATCCGATCTGGCTCAGGACTACTGGCGTGGGCTGGAGTTTTACAACACCACAGTAGAATCAGTCAAGGAAGGCCTTATCGTCCGTAATGAGCCGTTGTCTTGGTTGGAATACCTGGACATATCCTATGCAGGGCGAGACATCAACAGAAATGATGGCATGATACATGGTCGGGCCAGTATAAGTGCCAGTCCTAGTGTGCCCTTGATGAACAATGTGACCATCACCAATGGAGCATATGATGGCCTCAATATGACGGAAGTCACTGGACGTATACATATAGCCAACAGTACTGTGTCCAACAACAGAGGTAAAGACGTTTATGTACAAGAAAATGATAGATATAGCATGAGAGGGAGGTCAAAAGGTGTAAGGTTAAGGAGGGAGAGGTCAGTAGGTGTAAGGTTAATGAGGGAGAGTTCAGAAGGTGTAAGGTTAATGAGGTAGAGGTCAGAAGGTGTAAGGTTTATAAGGAAGAGGTCTAAAGGTGTAAGGATAATGAGAGGTCTGAAGGTGTCAGGTCAATGAGGGAGAGGTCAGAAGGTGTAAGGTTAATGAGGGAGAGGTCAGAAGGTGTAAGGTTAATGAGGGAGAGGTCAGAAGGTGTAAGGTTAATGAGGGAGAGGTCAGAAGGTGTAAGGTTAATGAGAGAGAGGTCAGAAGGTGTAAGGTCAATGAGGGAGAGGTCTGAAGGTGTAAGGTTAATGAGGTAGAGGTCAGAAAGTGTAAGGTTAATGAGGTAGAGGTCAGAAGGTGTAAGGTTTATAAGGAAGAGGTCTGAAGGAGTAAGGTTAATGAGGGAGAGGTCAGAAGGTGTAAGGTTAATGAGGTAGAGGTCAGAAGGTGTAAGGTTAATGAGGTAGAGGTCAGAAGGTGTAAGGTTAATGAGGTAGAGGTCAGAAGGTGTAAGGTTAATGAGGTAGAGGTCAGAAGGTGTAAGGTTAATGAGGGAGAGGTCAGAAGGTGTAAGGTTAATGAGAGAGAAGTCTGAAGGTGTAAGGTTAATGAGGGAGAGGTCTAAAGGTGAAAGGTCAATGAGGAAGAGGTAAAAAAGTGAAAGGTTAATGAAGAAGAGTGCAGAATATTTAAGGTGGAAGGTCAATGAAAAAGAGGTCAGAAAGTGAAAGGTCATCAAAGGAAAGGTCAGATTATTATGGAAGTCAGATACAAATT
>NW_022981620.1:0-7933 GCF_902652985.1 Pecten maximus
TTACGGTAACATATATGTGGCTCACTTTTCAACGGGTTCCGTTTTCAACGGGCTACATGTGGAAAAGATAGACCTGATGGGGTCCATTTTCAACAGGAGAGTCAGTTTTCCACGGCATCCCGGTTCCATTTTCAACGTTGAAACTGGAACCGGGTTCCATTTTCCACGGGGGTCCATTTTCAACGTTACATCGAACGTCCAGGTGGACAGACGACGGACGCCACACCACGACATTAGCTCAATCGCCATTCGGGCAGGGGGGCTAAGAAAAACATGGGAGAATTATCTCGTTAACACCCTGACGGATAATCATGAAAGTGTGACACAAGTGGTCAATATATGTAGGTCATGACGATTAATCAGCTAGTATATGTGTACTTTAATTATCCTGTGGCTTGATGATACGTAATTTGAAAAATATACATAGAGACACGTGCCCAATCGCAGGCTAAACTGAGGATAACATCGATCGCCTAGCTGTTGATATCTAGGACGTTAATCAATACAAAGCCAAATTAAACCAAACCGTACAGTATAGTATGTATTATCATTAACTGAAATAAACGTGTTGTTATGCTTGTATGTTTATGAGCCGTAAGTTTAATAATATTTTTAAGTCAGGAAAGTATCCAAAATCTTGATCTGTTGGCAATATAGTTCCGGTCTTTAAAAAAGGCGACAGGAATGATACAAATAACTATCGAGGCATCACATTGATTAGTTGCTTAGGTAAACTTTTTACATCAATTTTAAATAAACGCCTTATAGATTTTGATATGATATATTCGATGATTAGTGACGCTCAGTTTGGCTTTAAGAGAAATATGTCAACAGTTGATGCTATATTAGCTCTTCAGACAGTAATCAACAAGACGCTTAGAAACAAAAAGAAATTATATTGTTGTTTTATAGATTATAAAAAAGCATTTGATTTTGTAAACAGGCAAAATTTATGGTTTAAACTCATCAAAGGCGGCGTGACAGGGAAAATGTTGAATATTATACGGTCATTGTACAATGATGTGAAATTTTGTGTGAAATATAATAACATCATGACAGAATTTTTCAGTTGTAAAAATGGATTATTCCAAGGGGAACGTTTGTCTCCGATTATGTTTTCCTTATACGTAAATGACTGTGAAATGAATTTTTTAACGAATGAATGCCCTTCTATCGAATTACAAACATTAAACCTATTTTTATTAATGTATGCTGATGATATGGTATTGTTAGCTGAAACACCTGAGGGCTTGCAACAAATGTTAGATGCATTGCTAAATTACACCAATGAATGGGGTTTAACAGTGAATACAGATAAAACTAAGGTGTTAGTTTTTAGAAACGGGGGGAAATTAAGGTCAAGTGACAAATGGTTTTATAATGGTCACGAATTAGATAACGTTGATAACTTTAATTACTTAGGTGTCTTGTTAAATTACAACGGAAAATTCAGAAAAACTCAAGAAAAGTTAGCCGAACAAAGTAAAAAAGCACTTTTCGCTGTAGCCAATGTATGTAGGAAAAATTATTTCAATGTTGAAACACAGCTTCACGTCTTCGATATATATGTTGCCAGTATTTTAAACTATGGTTGTGAAGTATGGGGAATGCACAAAGCACCCGATATAGAAAAATTACACTTGAAATTCTGTAAAAATTTATTAGGAGTCAAGAAGTGCACACCAGATTGTATGATATATAATGAATTAGGAAGAATACCAATAAGTAATATTCGCAAGTTAAGAATTATCAAATATTGGTTTAAATTAAAAAAATCAGACAATTGTATATTACAAGCCTGTTATCAAGAAACGTTATATAATGAGAATGGGATATGTGAATACGTCAGAAATGAATTATTCCGAATGGGATTAGGATATATGTGGTATCAAGACAGTATGAGTGATAGAGATTTCGATATTGTTAAATTTAAGATACATGGTATTTTTCAACAAGAGTGCAGAGAAAAGATTGAATCTTCTTCCAAGTGTGCATTGTATATGCATTTGAGTGATAATTTTTGTCTACAAAAATACTTAGCAATGCCTATAGATTCAAAACATTTAAAAGAAATAGTTAAAATAAGGATGTCATCACATAAATTAAAAGTAGAGGTTGGACGTTATAATATATCACGTAATCTTAGGAAATGTAATGTTTGTAATAACGGAGATATAGAAGATGAATTTCATTTTATAATCAAATGTCAAGTTGAGTTGAGAAGTAAGTTCATAAAAAAAAAATATTTTACTAGACCAAGCATGTTTAAATTTATTAAACTACTGTGCACTGATAACATAAAAGATATGGCCAATTTGGCGAAATTCATTTCCTTAAGTAATAAGAAACGAGACCGCCTGTTACAATGTTAGGCTGAATATTGAATAGTGTTGTATGTATTTTCGAAATTACTTAGTATTGAGCAATTTGCTAATATATATGTAATTGATATATAAATGTCTAGAATATATAACTACAACATGTTTGTAATCCCCTATGCACTTTTGTAATTTCCATGGCAGAATTTGTAATTTGTGAAAACAATGTACTTAATTATTGTGAGAGATATTCCTCTACACTATTCTAGATGTAACCGACCGGTGTTCATGTGTGTGGTTCAGTTTGAGTGTGTGGGTATAGGTGTGTATGTGCTGTAGTGTACATGTGTGGATTGGTGTGTGAGTGTGTGGGTATAGGTGTGTATGTGCTGTAGTGTACATGTGTGGATTGGTGTGTGAGAGTTTGTCTGTGGATCAGTGTGAGTGGGTGGGTGTGGATTAGTGTGGGTGTGTGAGTGTTTGTGAGGACTGTGAGAACTTGTTGTACATGTAATTTATATACTGATAAACCATGTGGTTTAAAGTAATAAAGAACTTGAACTTGAACTTGAATTATCCTGTGGCTTGATTATATGTAATTTGAAAAATATACATAGAGACACGTGCCCAATCGCAGGCTAAACTGAGGATAACATCGATCGCCTAGCTGTTGATAGCTAGGACGTTAATCAATACAAAGCCAAATTAAACCAAACCGTACAGTATAGTATGTATTATCATTAACTGAAATAAACGTGTTGTTATGCTTGTATGTTTATCAGCCGTAAGGCTTCAAGTAAAATAAACATTGAAAATATTACCCTTCCCTAGGCCTCCCTATAACTAAACCTACCTTTTCCCTCCGACGTGCCTCTCTGTTAATTCACAATACAAGTCCATAACAAACCTACCTTTTCCCTCCGACGTGCCTCTCTGTGAGTCCATAACAAACCTACCTTTTCCCTCCGACGTGCCTCTCTGTGAGTCCATAACAAACCTACCTTTTCCCTCCGACGTGCCTCTCTGTTAATGCACAATACAAGTCCATAACAAACCTACCTTTTCCCGCCGACGTGCCTCTCTGTGAGTCCATAACATCGATAGAGCCTCTGTATGCCAAGTAGGGCAACGCTTATGAGAATCCGCCGATGTCTATATATAGCACATGCAAAACTATCCGCCATTTTTTACACCCACAAGGGACAATTCATTCAAGCATGCCTGCAGGTCAAAGTGTGCAGACATTGTTATACGATTATAAGATCCACCTTACAATGTACCGCAAATCAATATAGGGGCAAGGATGGTTTATAAGAAATAAAGTTAAGTTTATTTCCAGATCAGGATTGATTGATCCTCTATACTGGACTCACCATACAATATATATATATATATATATATATATATATATATACAATGATTGTACAAATCATAATAAATAGTTAGTGTTCAGTTCCATTAAATGCTATTTAAAAGTTTATATTGATATATCGGCTCTGTAATTATAAATGATGTCTTGGTTTCCCCAGAATTTATCAAGTCTATTCTTAAAACAGTTTGTGTTAGGGGCAGATATCACGGTTTCTGAAAGGAAGTACAATTCGATGTAATAATTCAAATTAAGACATTCATGGGTAAAAAGTAATCAAACCTGAGATCCCTTTACCACGCTGTTCGACGTAGGATTGTTGTTACTCAGTGGTCTGGTAGTAGTACACTAGTAGGGATTTAGGCAAGTACTGGAAGTGCTATCTGACAAAAGGCCAGTGAAACACTGGTCGTAGATAGTTAGACCCTATACGTAGCTCTGGACGACTATTCACTGGCCCTTATGTACACTGTATGTGTAATACTAGAAGATGAGTCATCCTCGTAACCTCCCCTCGAGTGAGGGTCTAGCTTTATGTAGGATAAACCACAGGGACACGTTACAATAATAATGTATGTATAAAATATATGGGGGGTCGATATAAACATAACACTATTATTGTAACGTGTCCCTGTGGATAAACTGTGCGGTATGGAACGCCGACAGGGTCAAAATTCGAACTGCTTATTTTGAGCTCTGCCATTCAAGTAGATCATAAATACCATACAAAAACAGCTCAACGCTTATATTTACATTCCTTTTACTTTTTTTTTAACTTTTTTAAATGCTATAATTCATATTTAAAATTCATAATTCACGCCTTACCGACAGTCAGCAGATTTGTTTGTTAGTCGTTTTTTGGCAAACAAAATAGTACAAGGAAAATTAAAAAAAAAAATCAATTTTGTTAATCATTTTATTATCAACGTAATGTGCAAATGGCATATGTTGTATTAAAAAATGTAGACAAAATAATTAGTCGTTAAACTTAATTATACACAATGTTTATTGGATATTGTAGTTCCGGTTTGTGTTGTATTAATTCGCTGATAAGTGTAGCGCGTGATGGATGGCATTTAAACGTACATCAATGCCAGAGCTCTCAAACAGACTATATAGTGACAATGCCAGACACATGTAAATAGTTATTCTTATTTGCTATTCTTCATTCCTAATACTTATATTTCAATCCAATTTCTAATTTCTTATTCGTACTTGCTATTCCTAATCCCTGATGCTTATATTTCATTCTAATTTGTAGTTATTCTAAGGTGATGATTGTTGTTATAAACGGTCTCACTAGTTACCGACAAGAGCCGACAAGAAACTAGATTTACCTTTACTTTAAACATATTTTATTTACACATATTTGCAAATAGGATTTGGCACAAGTTATTACAACTTATGGAGCCATTTCCTTACAATAGTTACATAGACAACAGATGATATTACAGACTGATCAACTGCAGTACGAAAGAGATATAGGCCTACATAACATTAGGCACTCACACAAAATAATATAACAAAGTCAATAAAATTTTCAAACATGTTAAATATTGTTAAAATCTTGTTAAAATCTTCCGCTGGATTTTATAAAATTTTGTACTTTGTTAAATATACAACACAATTTAAATCCAAAGACATATTTTCATTTCCAAAAAGTAATAATCTTAAAGATATATTTATATCTAAATCACTTAAATGCTTTAAAAGCACAACTCGAGCATTTGTGTAAGATTGACATTCAAAGAAGAAGTGATAGGCATTCTCACAATAATAGCCACAATTTACACAATTTGAGTTTTGGACCAGATTTGAACGGTAAAGATCATGATTAAGGGAACTGCATTCATGTCTTAATTTAGTGTGAATAATATTAAGTTTTCTATCACCAATTAAGTAATAAGGGGGTACTGAGCATGGTAAGTTAGGGGCTAAAGCTGACTTGAAAGCAGAAAAAGGCATGGATCTAATATCAGAATCTATAGAGTTCCACATCGTCAAAGAGGAAGGTAGAAAAGATTGGTTTGTAATAGACAGTCTAAAATTTGGGATTCTATATTTTTCATTATTTCTTAGACCCTGTCTGTTTTCACCGACTGTAGAGGGAAGTAAATTTGTAATGTAGTTTGGAGTTTGATGTCTATCCATTTTGTAAACTAATTGTAATTTCCGTCTTTTCCTTCTAACTGAAAGTAATTCTAGACCTGTTTCTGAATACAATGACTCGTTTCTAGCAAATAATGGTAACCCTGTTATTATCTTAGCTGCCTCCCGCTGAACCTTCTCTAACTTTTCTGAATCACTTGAAGTGCACCCATCCCAAACTTCACACGCATATTCTAAAACTGGTAAAATATAAGTTTTATAAATTCGTAAAAGAGCATCACGCTTTAATGTATATTTAAGTTTTCGCAATGTATTTACTTTTACCATAGCCGACTTATAAATTTCATTTATATGATCTACCCATTTAGCATCTGAATTTAATGTAACTGATGAATAGGAAATGACAGTTCTGCGTCACCCCATCCCTCCTTCTTTATTTATAGTAAATCCCTCCCTGGCGGGATGGATCAGTGAGGGATGAGTAATTGACCCCGTGCCCTTTTAATTGTATAGCTGCGTGACGTTTAATTAGAATGCCAATCAAATATCATTTGTATAACTGAAGTGAGGGATGACCTCCTTAGTGGCCTGTTCATCTAGGGAATGATGTAATCAGACTGCCATAATTAGAAGTGGTGAACTTTATCTGAAGACTATACCTTGCTATTTATAGCCTAAGATGTAAAAGATTTACATATAAAACTATGAAAAGTATATGATTCATTCATTCTTCAAATATAGGTTGGAAAGAACAATTGGAACATATCTACTTCGATTTAAACAGCCCTATTAGTTACCTTATACATAACCACTACCCCTATAACCCACTTGCCCTACCCCTATACATATACAGTACCCCTATAAACCACTACCTTTATACATAACCACTACCCCTATACATAGACTACCCCTATACATAGACTACCCTTATACATAGACTACCCCTATACATAGTCAGTACCCCTATACATAGACTACCCCTATACATAGTCAGTACCCCTATACATAGTCAGTACCCCTATACATAGACTACCCCTATACATAGACTACCCCTATTCATAGTCAGTACCCCTATAAACGTCGGAGTACCCCTATATGTAAATAAGGTGACGTTTACCTTACCAGTTGAGGTTGAACACTCTAAGCGTACAGATGTGTATACATTACGGTCTGAAGATATTTTATACACTAACTTGTAAGTAGTGAAAACTAGCGAAATCAGTGAAGCCTGGGCAAAGAAAACGTACAAAAAATGAAAAACTCTATCGCTTAAAAAATAAAACTTCAGTGAGTCTGGTGGGACCATCAGTGGTGGAATATTTAACTGTTGAGACCAAAAACATTCACCAACAGAATATGTTTAACTTCGAATGCTTTTGTTTGGTGGGACCGTTTGTATATATGTACATATTTGTGAAAATAACGTCTGGTAATATGCATTTATAGTTGACAAAATGCATGGCTAAGAGTTCTACAAAACAAATACATGAAAACAAAAACAAAAAACAACTAAGAAATAAAGAATAATATATACATACTTTGTCTCTTATCGTCATCTTGTCGGTAATTCCAGCCTCTTGTCGGTAGATCTATTTTTCTTGTTGGCTCAATATTACCTGTCGCCAACATGCATTGCATTTAAGACCACAAAACAATCCAAAATAAAAAATATAAACAAATCAAACATTGTGATAATAAATAAATTAAAAAGCAACTATTTTGTATTTCATTTTCTTTCCTATCGGCTTCTTGTCGGTAATTCCAGCCTCTTGTCGGTAAATCAGTTTTTCTTTCAATTACCTGTCGCCAACATTAGATTACATTAGACCACAAAACAATCCAAATAGATAATAAATAACTAATAAATAAACAAATCAAACACAGTATTGGTAAATAAAATGCGTTTTATCTTTTATTTTCTTTCTTGTCGGTAATTCCATCCTCTTGTCGGTAGATCTATTTTTCTTGTCGGCTCAATTTTCCCTGTCACCACCATTGTATCAGACACCACAAAACAATCAAAAATAGAAAAGAAAGAGAGAGAAAAAAAAAAAAAAAAAGCATATCAAACATTGTATTAATAAATAAATTAAAAAAGCAACTATTTTGTATTTCATTTTCTGTCTTATCGCAATAT
>NW_022981621.1:0-7917 GCF_902652985.1 Pecten maximus
TTTTAAAAAATTTTTTCCAAGCAATTTTTTCCCATTTTCATTCCATTCAAAATTTTAACTTTCAAACTTAAAGGGGACAAAGGGTTGTAATGTTTTTTTTTTAAACCGGTATATATATAGGTCACTTAATCAGCAAATTGCATGTTGAAGTGTACATGGGGAAATCTATTCGTCAATATTCCACAATATGATTTATCTAAATAATACAAAGTTTAAAAAGCAAAACAAAAAAATTTAGGAAAAAATTAACTTTCAACTATCAAAATGAATCAAAATAATTTTTTTAAAAATAATTATAAAAAAAATTTTTTAAAAACAAAAAACGGGAAGCTTTATTTTTGGACACAATACATTTTTGTATTGATATTTTGTTTTTTAAAAATTTAAAATGTATTTGCTGGTATTTAAAATAAAATTTTTTCATCCTAAAACATTTTTGTGAGCTGAAAATTAAAAAATTAAATCATTTAAAAACCTGTTTGATTTTTTTCAAACAGTTTACAGCACTTTTAAATAATGCTGAATTAAGGTATCTTTTTATGTTTACTTTTGACTTTAAATTAGAACACAATGTTGTGATAATTTTAAAAATTGGTTTTTATCTCCAAGGGACTTTGTTTTTTTTGGGCATCAGTCATTGCGTTTCGTTCCTCCCCTTTTTTCCGTTGTCTTTCTAATACCAGAAATACTTCGAGTTTTTAAAACTGGGGAGTAAATACATGAGGATTTATTATAAATTTATGTACTTAATATCGCTGGTCCTAAAACGGATAATACTTGTTTTAAATGACTAGTGTAGCCTCAACACTGTAGAAAGTAAGAAGCCATGTCTTTGTCGTGTAAATTAAAGAAAGAAACACAAACTTGGGTATCAAAAATTTTTTTTTTAAAAAACTAAACCCTTTTTAAAATTTTAAATCCCATCAGGTTTTTTCCATACAGTGTTTGGGGTTGATTGGGGCCCCCTACAGATTGGCGTTTGAATTGTCCCGCTCCCCCTTGCATATCGTAAGAGGTGACTAAATTTTTGGAACTACTTTTTTTTTTTGTTCATAAAATGTTTCTTTCCCAATGTCTCCCTTTTTAAGCCTACTTTTGGCCGAGCATACAGTAGTCTTTAAAATTAAGTTTTTGACTCCCCCTTTTTATGCGCCCCGCATTTTTGGGGTGGGATGACTGGGTTTTCTGTTGTCACTAAGGATTTGCACCTCCCAAAAAAACACACCCCCTCACCTAAGATGCTCCGCACACGGGAACGCCTCGATGACCTTAGCTATTGATAGGACATTAAACAATACGTAAACCAAAATGAAAAGAATCCAGTTACTCCAATTGAAAAAATGCCCCGGTTTTTTCCCTAAAAAATAATTTGATCTAATTTCCCTATCAGAAAAGAAGGGGTTTTTACATCACCCCCAAAATAGGGAACAAAGGCCCCTAACTAAACTATTATTTACATTAACACTGGAAAATCATAAAACACTTGGAAAAAAACCTGAAACAGTTTCGATTTTTCCCGGGGAAAACAAAAAATCAGCTAATCTTTATCAGCCATTTTCGCTAATCAAGGGTTACACAATGCTAAGCTTCATGAAATAAAGCTAATTAAGCATATTGTAACCCTTTTTTATGGGGCGTTTACGCCTGCCATATTACAATCACCTACGAGTTGTGACGTCACAATCTCTCACTTTCATTTTCGTTATATTTCCTTTCACAGTTCATTTTGTAGTTTCTTTCGTTCATATATGATGTAGTTGAACTATATATACATTTATGAAAACTATCAAGACTACAAATAAAGTGCTATTAACATGAAAAAAGGTATATTCAGTATAATTTCTCTTCGGCTGGGGAAGCCCGGAATTTGAGACCTCTGGTGTAATTTCTGTAACTAGGGGTAATGATTCGCTTATAATTAGTTTCCAAGTATGAGGCACGTCATTGTAGTCCGTCATTCAAAGTAGATGTGCACAGAAATGTATTAACTATGGCTGATAATGTTTTGAACATTTCAGGAACTATTTTGAATAAACAATAAGAATAATGTCTGTAAATATCTACACCTGCATCGTTTTTGCAAATCTATATTGAAAATACTGTTTGAAGGAGATAACTGCGAGATTCTGACGTTACCTTACAGAGGACACTTGTTTAACTACTAGAAATAAAGATGGCATAACACCAAGCGCAAACAATTCCTGATTTTCATAATACCTTCCAGGTTTTGGCTAACAACATTTCTTTTGTTTACAACTTTGTAGTTTGTTCACGAGATTTTATGAGATTTAGTCCGATATTTAGCGATCACGTGTTCCGTCTGTTTACGTGAGCGAGCACTCTGTCAAAATGGAGGCACGTGGACACGGGCTTCACACGAAGCATCAAAATGATGTTTGTCGCTAGGAAATTAATATCTATCAACATGAATTAAAGGCAAGTTGCTTACAAAGTTTTAAATCTGTTTGTTGACCCACGAAATAAGTGTTTGTTATTTAGGACGAAACTGTTTACGATAAGTTGTTCAAGCCTGGCCAGACCACAAATCACAATACGTATCTACTGCGATTATAGTCCGAATTTTCTGACGATCTTGCTATATACTATATGCAAACTTTAATCAGCTTTAAGGCGATATCAACCCCAGAACCCTTCGGATTACTGCGATAACTGATCGAAGTCCCTGTGTTTTCAAATCCATGAATCGGTAGACCTACGTGATGGCGTGATGGAATTCGATCGTTTATTTTTTAAAACTAAGAAAACTGGCACATATCTGTCGTGTGGTCATTTGTGCTGTACCTTCCCCGACAGAGACAATATACAGAATCTGGATTTCTGTGATAAGGTTTACTGCAGTAGCTACTCGCGCTCGTAATATAATGAAAATACTAAATTATTATTGAACCAGCTTGTCTTATTTACATATTATTCAGCTCACGATTCAACCTTTTCAAATGTTTTCATGTAATATATATATACATTTGTATGCACCAAGCTGTGAAATGTTTGTATTACATAGAATATTTAAACAATACAAAGTAATTGTAGATTAACAAAAATGTATACCAATTGCATTTTAACCTATTAGTACAACTTTTTGTTGTTTTTCATGTAAAATGATAAATACATGTATATCTATTGGCAATCGATATCAATCCATATAATATAAGACTTTCTCAAATATCAATATTCCTCATAACTTTCAAAATAAATCTATATTTGCTTTTGAAATTTAATTAAAAATGTTTGATTTTCATGTCGCGAACATATCCCTTAAAATAATCATCATACTCCTTATTGGTCTCCAGAAAGTTGTGAAAATAAATGAAACTTTTTTGTCAATAATTCTATTTATTATGAATTCATGTATAAACCATTTAGGTTTTTTTCCAATGTTGACCTTTAAAACTATATATATATACAAGCAACAATCTGTGGGATGTCAGATATGGAAGGCTAAGCTGTTTCAGATAAATTGCCAAAAATGCTTAAAGTACTGTTTCTTATCACTGATCACATATATTGGGTTTTCGACTATTATGTGTTATTGCTACTTAAGTGTGAATTTTTTCGGCTTAACTGATAATGTATTTCTTTGTACTTATGTGCAACAGACATCGCGATAGTTTAATTCTCGTACCTATACATATTGACTCCTACAAAAAGAAGTTGAGTGATCATGAGTGGTTGACCTACGAGAGGCATTTTAATCAAATCTCATATTGACCATACTGATTGCTCATGATCATATTTCATCCGGCCTAGTAAACTCTAGAAAAAACATCTTAATTTATGAAAGTAGCTAACTCATTTAATGTATGTGTAAAAATTAAGTATATTATATATATCGTACAAACATCAAACTTCTAATATGGTAGATATGAAACATACATTTAGGCTGACTGCCTGATAATATAATACAATTTGTACAGAGTTTACAATCCTTTGACATTCAGCTCATAATATACACCATTATAATTTGATCTGTCGTCATGCGTCGGTCTTCTTCTTAAGACCAGATATCGCAGAATGGTGTACAAAAGGTTCTTAAGCTGTTTTATATACAAAATTGTTAATTTCATGGCCCCCCTATGTGTCGCATTCTCCCTGGGGAGAGGATACATTTTACTATAGTTTATATAGGAAACTCATCACACATATTTTAGCATAATTTGTTTCATTTTCATTGGAAATGGTTAGCACGTGGTTAGGGCAAACTTTTCTCAATGACATATTGTCAGAGAATGTCAAGGCCAACGACTTGTTATGGGTTCGAATGTCAAAATAAAATCTCAAATTGATTATTTTTTTTCATTTCATATGAAAGAACATAGTCCACTGAAACAGAATGTGCATATTTTATTGTCATCAGATAAAAATAAGGCAGAAAGATATGGCACTTGGAAAAGAATCATAAAGCTATTTTCTCCAGCCAAATTAAAAAATAATCCAAAATTGCAGAATAAAGGTTTCTGCTCTTTTATCAATATACACATGAAGGCTTGATGTTTGGCGCATCGATAACGTATGGCTGGCTACAATGTTATACTTATATTTGATCTTGACCTTCATTCAAGGTCACGGGGGTCAAATGATGAAAAAAATTCAAAGTTCTTTCAAAATTATTAATTTGGGTCACATTTTAAAGAATCGGCCCTTTTAAAAGGTGTGTGCAATGTATCAAGGTCAAATAATCAAAAGCGCAGATATGCACTTTTAAAAGAAATTCCTACCAAAATTAAAAATGACCCACAAACTGCACATACACATGAAGGCTGGATATTTGGCAAACAGTACATGTAATATGTGTGACTGGCTACAAATATTGAGTTTATCTCTCTGACCTTGACCTTCATTCACATTTTAAAGAACCGGCTCTATGAAGGTGTGTGCGAAGTTTCAAGGGCAAATTATTAAAAATGATGCAGACATGCCCTTTAAAGAATGTTTTCTTGCCAAAATTAAAAATTATCCATAAATTGCAATTCAATTGTTGGCTCAAAAGGGGTGTCCAGCAAGATTATGGAGTTGGGATCTGAATGGTTTCACAGATAAAACAAGAGGCCCCGAGGGCCTGTATCGCTCACTGGTTTTATGAGATATGAAACAAGAATGATGCTTAAGTTTATTTTGTCGCTGGTATTTCTATGTCAATATATCATAAGCATTTTATATGGGTACATGTACATTGGTTTATTGTTATTCTAAAAATGTCAATTTAGCGAAATTGACCTATTTTGGTCCCATCCTTCAGCCCCCGGGAGTTAACCCAAACATTCGTACAATTTTGAATACCCACCCATAACCATGCTACCATACAATGCAGGTTTTATACCAAATTGTGCAATTAATCCATGAAATGAAATTGACTTTGGGTACAACCCCATAGGGATTGCTACCACACCAATGTTGAGTTATATCCATAACAGAGAAACCAATTGACCCCTTTTGACCCTGCCCCCCCAGGGGTCAACCCCACCATTTTTACAATTTTGAATCCCTACCCAAAATGATGCTACCAGTCAAGTATGAGCTATATCGATTGCTTAGTTTCAGAGAAGAAGTTATTTTATGTCAATTAAGCCAAATTGACCAAGAGATTAACACAATCCTGATGTAAAAATAGGCCCAGGGTTCTTTCCCCACCCCCAAGGGACTTATACAATCATATTGAATTGATATCAAATATGAAAAGTTTTCTTCATATTTTGCATGTAAAACGCTGTATATTTATATACAGTACCTATAGCTACTAGGCTATTATCTACATCTTGCTGGTAAATTAAAAAGCAACAAATCACAAATCACAGTTTATTGTTAATATTGACATTGGATCTATTAAAATAGATGGAATTGATATCTAATTTTAAAATATTGTCCTTAACAAATGAGGTATTTGTTGAAAAAAAAGTGTAATAACTTTTAAAAGCCGTCATGCTAATTTTGATATTTTCTAAGATCAAAATAGAAAGGAATAACAACTTTGTTTACAAGATATTGAAAGACATTGCACACTTTCAACAAAAAAAGTAGCAGACACTTCCTGTATTTTCAATACATATCGTGTATTGTTAATAAACTTATCGAAATGCATATCATATTGTTTCGACATTTCTAATACCCAGGCCTAAAATATAAGTTTGTTTTTAAACACATAAATGCAAATTTTGAACTACTTAAAAATATAAAAGATGGTTTAAAGTATGAATGTTAATGACATGTACCTAAGTAGAAGTTGATTTGAAAAAATTTAAAATGTTTGACTTCTTAAGTAAAGGTTTGATTGAATAAGAAATGTTTAAACTACTTTTAGAAGTAGGTTTGAAACTTTAAGATGGTTAAAACCATTATGTATATCGGAACGTCTAAACCATTACATTCATCAGGACTGTGAAAACCATTATGTCCGGTTGGTTTGACACACTTAAGTGGAAATGTTTAGTCATGTTTGATATCAGTTTAATTTGTATTCTCGCTTTATTTCAATATCTCCTTTTACATCTGACTAACGCCTCCTACAGTACTTTCAGTACTTTGATTTAGTTATTGAAGATGCTGATTAACATATGTTAGCTATATGTTATATTATAATGAGTCTGTTTTTGACTGGTGAAGTGTAACAGGTGCTTTGTTTTATGTTACAGGTTCATGTACAATTCATTTGACAGTTGGGCTCCCTATTTTGTTATACTGCTGTCTGTGATCTGTGTCCTTTTTACATACATTACTGTACTAATGGTGAGTAGAGAATTAAATTCAACTCAAAATAAATGTACTTATTTATTAATCTTAATTGAACCTTATTATTGATCTTCTTTAGGTTAATGTACATATGTCTTAAAATTTGGTTTTATGAAGTTCACTGCACTAAATTATTAGTCCCCTAACGGTGAAACTAGGGAGCACTATATAATTGGGATAAGTGTTTAACAGCAGAAATCATAAATTATATTTATTACAATGCCACCACTGAGAATCAAACCCGGACCCTTGTTGGCTTTCTAGACAACTCTCATTTCTACCAGATGGGGTAAGAAAATTCCTCTGGCCTAGCTGCAATTGGCTAGAAGATATTATATACTGGCTTATAGAATATGTACTATATATTTATTTATCCTGATTAAGATAAATGTATTTATGTTGTTGATATTTATCTACTGTATCCACATGTCTTTGTATCATCAAACTTCACTGTATTCTTCAGCTCTTGTCCCTGTGTCACATTGTACATGGTCACCAACTCTATGTACATCCCGTACATGTAGTATTCATCATCATCTGTTTGGCCTGCTGTGTGGCTGGAACAATCGGTTACTCTGAGCTTTGGGCCACTGAATGGTTCCTGATCTGGTTGTCTCTAAAGGTAGTCAAAACACTCACCCCCCAAAACTCGAATTAGTAAGCAGAGATACGCATGCCCACACCAACGTAATATCTCTGAGGAGTACTGGACACATGGCACATACATACTTTATTTTGTAACTTTAAGTGAAAGTATGGCGCTAGTACTCCTGACCAGGACAAGCAAAGCCAATTAAAAACAGACACTTTCCCATTCACAAATTTTAATTTTAATTTCAAATTTGTCTTTATTTCTGAGAATTGGTTGAAGATGTAGACTAAGTACAAATTTTTAAAGTTATGTACACATTTACTGTCAGTATACTGTGTTGATTTCAATTTTTTTTTTTTTTAATTGTTGTGGACAGCATACCATTCACAGCTATATATCTATTTTACCCTTTGTTTTAGGTCATTGGTCCGTTCCTCCAAATCGGATGTGTGATCTTGATGACTTAATGTCTATATCATCATAGACAGTGTTCCCTTCTAAGTGGTTAATAGTCATTGATTCAAATGTTTTTCTTTTGAAAACCCCCAAAAACCCATTTGGGGCATTGGCTTTTTAAAATA
>NW_022981622.1:0-7920 GCF_902652985.1 Pecten maximus
CGAATTTTTAAGAAAACAAAAATTTTCAATGTAAAAAATCAAAATGGGCAAACGGCCTTTTTGTTTCCTGATCAGCCTAAAAATTGAACACCCCAAAACTGCTAGGGGGGGAAAATTTCCTATCAATTCAATGAAATAACAAGGGGGCCCAGGGCCCTACGGACTCTGGTTTGAGTATTTTGTAATTTTGATCCTTTTTGACCCCCCCATGGGCCCCTTTGGGGGTCAGTGGGTCAATATGTCAGCCATAAAATTTGGCATCAATGTTATAATTTATCAATATTGATACTTTAAAATATTTCATAATGTAAAAGCTTTCTAAACATAAAAGTACATTATCTTTATTAGTATGTTAAATATAGAACCATACAAACAAAAATAAAATACTAAAAAGTATAATGCTTTCTAAACTACATGATTTTAAAATAAAAACCCCCTAAAAACAAAAAAAGATACTACAAATGAACAAAATAAATACACAAATTATAATGTTTCCCAAAACCTAGAAGACTTTATATTTTTGTATGTTAAATATAGACCCCATACAACCAAAAAAATACAAAATTTATAATTTTTTCTAAACATAGAAGGGACATTATTTTTATGTAGGAAAATATAGCACCCATACAAACAAAAATAAAATAAAAAAAAAATGAAAAAAAAAGATACTACAAAGTATAATGTTTTCAAACATAAAAATGTACATAATCATCATTATGTATTTTAAATATAGCCCCATAAAACAAAAAAAAAATATACAAATGCCTAGAATCAAATTCGGGGTTTTGTTTTCTTAATTTAGAAGAATTTTAGATAGTAGAACTTTTTTTCTTTTATAAAAACCAAAACGGTTTTTTTGCATCACTGAAAATAAATACAAATAGTTGAGTTGGATCGATTAAAAAAAATACATACAAATTTTTCTGAAAATAATTTTAACATATTGTCAATATAATTCGCAAAAAAAAATACCTGAAAAAAATTGATATGATTGTTTTTGATGATGTCTTTAGAGGGTGATGTTAAATTTTCGTCTTGAAAAAAATTCTAATGTGGTTGGTCCAAAAAATTTTTTTGGCTAAAAACAATTTATTTCTTATCATTTTGAGTTAAAAATTTTCATTATAATATACCTGGGAAAACAGGTAAAGGCCCAAGTGGTTCTCTAGATCCCACCCGGCCCCCCAGTCTGGTGACCCGACCTGCCCCCCAGTCTGGTGGGCCCCACCCTACCCCAAATCGTATTGGGCCCTACCGACCCTCCAGCCTGTATTTGGGCCCTTTCCTTACCCCCCTGTCAGTGTGGGCCCACCGTGCCTTCCAATCGATTGGGGCCCCCCGTGCCCTCAAATCGTATTGGGCCCTACGTCCCCCCAGTCTGTGTTGGACCCTACCCTACCCTACGTCTGTTTTTGGCCCCACTTGGGCCCCCAAACTTGGTTGGGCCCCACCGTCCCCCCAATCTTTTGGGTCCTACCTTACCTCCAGTCGGTTGGGCCCTACCCTACCCTCCTCTGTGTTGGACCTCCGACCCCCCGTCTGTTTGGGGCCATACCGTACCCTCCGTCTGTATTGGGCCCCACCGTACCCTCCCGTCGATTGGGCCCCCGTTTCCCTCCAGTCTGATTGGGCCCCACCTTACCCTCCAGTCTGGTTGGGTCCTACCGTACCCTCCATCTTTGGGCCCTACCTTACCCCCCAGTCGTGTGGGGGCCCACCGACCCTCCAGTCGGTGTTGGACCCTACCGTACCCCCCAGTCTGTGTTGGGGCCTAACTTACCCTCCAGTCTGTATTGGGCACCTACCTTACCTCCAGTTGCGTTGGGTCCTACCGTACCTCAGTCTCTGTGTTGGGCCCTACCTTACCCTCCAGTCTGTGTGGGCCATACCTTACCCTCCAGTCTTTGTATGGGCCCTACCTTTACCCTCCAGTATCGTGTTGGGCCCTACGTACCTCCAGTCGGTGTTGGGACCCTACCCGTACCCTCCAGTCTGTGGTGGGACCAACCGTGCCCTCCAATCTATATTGGGTCCTACCTTACACTCCGGTATGTGTTGGGCCCTACCGTACCTCCAGTCTGTGTTGGACCCTACCGTAACCCCCAGTCGTTTATTGGCCCTACCTTCCCCTCCAGTCGTGTTGGCCTACCACGCCCTCCAATCTGCGGTGGGTACTACGTACCAGTCCAGTCTGTTTGGGCCCTACCGTGCCCTCCAATCTATATTGGGTCCTACATTACCCTCCAGTCGGTGTTGGCCCTTACCGTACCCTCCAGTCTGTGTTGCGACCCTAAAGTACCCTCACAGTCTGTATTGGGGCCCTACATTACCTCCCAATCTATATTGGGGTCCTACCTTACCCTCCAGTCTGTGTTGGGCCCTACCGTACCCTCCAGTCTGTGTTGGACCCTACCGTACCCTCCAGTCTGTGTTGGACCATACCGTACCCTCCAGTCTGTATTGGGCCCTACCGTACCCTCCAGTCTGTATTGGGCCCTACCTTACCCTCCAGTCTGCGTTGGGTCCTACCGTACCCTCCAGTCTGTATTGGGCCCTACCGCACCCTCCAGTCTGTATTGGGCCCTGCCTTACCCTCCAGTCTGTGTTGGGCCCTACCGTACCCTCCAGTCGGTGTTGGACCCTACCGTACCCTCCAGTCTGTGTTGGGCCCTACCGTGCCCTCCAATCTGTATGGGCCCTACCGTGCCCTCCAATCTATATTGGGTCCTACTTACCCCTCCGGTCTGTGTTGGGCCCTACCGTACCCTCCAGTCTGTGTTGGACCCTACCGTACCCTCCAGTCTGTATTGGGCCCTACCTTACCCTCCAGTCTGTGTTGGGTCCTACCGTACCTCCAGTCTGTGTTGGGCCCTACCGTACCCTCCAGTCTGTGTTGGACCCTACCGTACCCTCCAGTCTGTGTTGGAACCTACTGTACCCTCCAGTTTTATTGGGCCCTACCATGCCCTCAAGTCTATGTTGGGCCCTACCGTACCCTCCAGTCTGTGTTGGACCCTACCGTACCCTCCAGTCTGTATTGGGCCCTACCTTCCCCTCCAGTCTGTGTTGGGTCCTACCACGCCCTCCAATCTGCGTTGGGTCCTACCGTTCCCTCCAGTCTGTATTGGGCCCTACTGTACCCTCCAGTCTGTATTGGGTCCTACCTTACCCCCCTGTCTGTGTTGGGCCCTACCGTGCTCTCCAATCTGTATTGGGCCGTACCGTGCCCTCCAATCTGTATTGGGCCCTACTGTACCTTCCAGTCTGTGTTGGACCCTACCGTATCCTCCAGTCTGTGTTGGACCCTCCCGTCTGTGTTGGGCCCTATCGTACCCTCCAGTCTGTGTTGGGGCCAACCCTACCCTCCAGTCTGTGTTGGGCCCTACTGTACCCTCCCGTCTGTGTTGGGCCCTACTGTACCGTCTAGTCTGTGTTGGACCCTACCGTACCCTCCAGTCTGTGTTGGACCCTACCGTATCCTCCAGTCTGTGTTGGACCCTACCGTATCCTCCAGTCTGTGTTGGACCCTACCATGCCCTCCAGTCTGTGTTGATCCCTACTGTACCCCCCAGTCTGTATTGGGCCCTACCTTACCCTCCAGTCTGTGTTGGGCCCAACCGTACCCTTCAGTCTGTATTGGGCCCTACCTTACCCTCCAGTCTGTGTTGGGCCCTACCGTGCCCTCCAATCTGTATTGGGCCCTACCGTACCCTCCAGTCTGTGTTGGACCCTACTGTACCCTCCAGTCTTATTGGGCCTACCATGCCCTCAAGTCTGTGTTGGGTCCTACCACGCCCTCCAATCTGCGTTGGGTCCTACCTTACCCTCCAGTCTGCGTTGGGTCCTACCGTACCCTCCAGTCTGTGTTGGGCCCTACCTTACCCTCCAGTCTGTGGTGGGCCCTATCAGGCGGTTATTAGTATCACCACCTTCCTTTCACTTGGACCTACCTGAGGACACCCCCACCCCCCATCGCCGAAGTAAACTTCTACAACTGGTGACTGTTGTTTGTTTTTTGTGAACAATGATGTAAATAAATAGTTTTCTTCAACTTTAACTTTGTTTAAATCTACACCATGTTATACAAGTTAATGTTCAGAAGGTAAAGAAGTAAGTGTGACTATTTCTTAGTACTTTTATTTACAAATAAACTTGACAAGACGGTCCTACAAAAGGTTTCCTCAGTGTTCTGTTCGTTCCTTTCGTCATCAAGTTACACAAGTTAGTGTACAGAAGTATAAATATTTGTTTCTTTATTTATTAAAAACTTTGACAAGATGGTCATACAAAGGGCTGTTATCTAAGTCCGCCCACTCTATCCATTCCTTTCCCAGGTCTAGAACAGATCTACCGTCATTAGTAAGTATGGTCGTGATGTCATACTTACCTCCTGTTTTCTCTACGTTCAGTTTTACGTGACGTTCACAATCGGTGAACCAGTCTACATCTGATGTCCACCTGGCTATATAATGTAGACAATTATACCCAAGGTTATCTACAGCTGTAGTTAGTGCTGGATACAATTTACACAGCTCTAAACTAAGCTCCCTGTGTCCCCTCTCACAACTGTAATGTAATATTGTCAGCCCGTCGTTATCTACAGCTGTAGTTAGTGCTGGATACAATTTACACAGCTCTAAACTAAGCTCCCTGTGTCCCCTCTCACAACTATAATGTAATATTGTCAGCCCGTCGTTATCTACAGCTGTAGTTAGTGCTGGATACAATTTACACAGCTCTAAACTAAGCTCCCTGTGTCCCTGACTGCAACTATGATGTAATACTGTATACCCGTCGATATCTACAGCTGTAGTTAGTGCTGGGTAACACTGACACAGGTATAAACTAAGCTCCCTGTGTCCCTCTCCACAACTAAGATGTAATATTGTCCACCCGTCATCGTCCTCTAACTGTGACATGTACTGTCCACACACACAACTCCTATGTACCACACGGCCATCTTCTGTCTCACACTTCTGTTGTACATCCTCAACTCTACACAAATGATTTAAGTATCATTCTCTCCACTGTCTGAAATAGACCAACGCTTTCCTGTCAGTGCCACTAAGATGGAGCGTGCTTCGTCTCTTGTATCAGTCTCATGTACCAAGTCTGGGTAAGTGTCACACAACATGGTCACCATCTCTTCTCTCTTCAAACAAGACACTGCCTCGTGTAGGACATTGATATTCTCAGTATAATATGATGATCGTGACCAGCGTGCCCTCGCTGTAGGAATGACGTCATACTTCAGTAGTTGTGTCAGTAGTTGTACACTTCCCACCCTTCCACTACACTAAACGGTGTATCATTGTCAGGTGTGGCACCCACAGAAAGGAGATCACGAGACACGATCTTCTAAACCAGCAGAGCAAGCTCCATTTAACAAGGTAGATTTTATCAGTTGGTGTAAGTTTTGGTCATCATTCTGACCACTTAGCCAACTAATAAATCCCTGTAGAAACAGGGTGTCTGTCCATACGTCTAATCTAACTATATAGTCAGATAATCTATGGTCCTTTTCACGTCCGACATCAGATTCACACTCTCTGACCAAACGTTTATACATGTGTTCACTACTAGGTTTTATAACTATTTTGTTAGCGGTGGATTTTGATGTTGATATATAGTGGAGGTACTTTCGTGGACAATTTTCTATAAACCCAATTTTTGTGTCTTTTGCCATACATAAGGGCAACTGTGTCCTGAACAGAATCATGACAAAATTGGTAAAATACCATCATCATCATCATCATCATCATCATCAAAATTGTGAAAAGGATATTTTCTTTTTGCAAACCAGAGATCCAACATTACATTTAAACTTTTCTGCAGAGATCTGATTTTGTCTGCATGATCAAGTTTAATTCCCTGGAAAGCTTCATCAAGCTTTTTCTTGTCAACACTTTCACTGTTTTTAGGATCTAATCCACCTTTCTTACTCTCCCATCATTGAGGAAGAGAACAGAAGAGCAGAAAGTGCTCCTTTGGTAATTTCTTCAAAGTTGTTTCCATGAAATGAAATGGTTGTTTGAAGAAATGAACCCCCTCTTTTTGTAAGCTGTGAACATCCCTATAAAGTCGACAACACTGCGGAAATCCTATATCTGGGGCAAGTTTGATTATTTCAGATTCCTTTCCACTAGGAAAGGTTTTAATTTCTCGGACATAACTTTCTAAAATAAGCTTTTTTTCTGCGATTTTTATGCAGTTTTTACCTCTCAAATCAATGATATTTTGTTTAAAGAATTCACAAGAAGATAATTGTGTGCTTTTGAAAATTTCATCTCGAACATTTAGTATCAAACAATTTGATCTATTATTGAGTTTCCCACAAAATGTCGACTTAATGGAGACTTTCCTTTTCTTTAAATCTTCAGCGATTTCCCCACTAACATCATCAACATATACAGCTAATTGTGTGTTTGGCTCAACAATTTTATCCCATTTGGCCATGCTGTAAAGCTGGACAGGATCCTTTGACAGACTGGTATCCTTATCATCGCCGTCCATTAGCCACTTCAATAGTTGGGTAACACCTAAAGTCTTCCCCATCCCCTGAGGCACCTTGATGAGGACAACGCTGTTCTTTCTGATCATTTCTTTAGCGTCTCCAAGGCTTGTGTAGAGATCACCTCTGGTTTTGAGGTTTGATCAGGGTTCTTAATCTTGTTTCATGTAAATCAAAAGGCATTTTATTTATTCTGACAAGTTTTAGGAAATCAATGATATTTTTATGTTAATCACAAAGAATATTTTTTTTTTAATTCATATATCTCTGTTTTTTAAATATAGAAATTTATTTATTAGACATTAGAGATACCAGGTATCTATTAAAATATATGTATACATTTGTATATCTGTCTTTCAAATATAGATCTCTCCAATATACAAGAGATCCGAGAGTGATCTTGGCGCCCACCATTAAATGATCTTTATAGGTTTCCGTGTCCAGATTGATCTTATCTTTTTATTTTCCCTTCCTCTAACTAATCTGTATAATTGAGAAACATGAAAAAAATCGCGACATTTTTGTTGCATTCAGAGGATGTTCCTCAGGTGTTAATTACCTCAGGCTATATATCTTAATATTAAAATTTGACAACAATGGTTAATTTAAAAGAATAAATAATATTAAAAAAAAAAAAAAATGAAAAAAAAATTCTTTTAAAAAATGTTTTCAGACATTTCATAGAGAAAAACTGTATTTAGTGAATTATTAATGATTTAGTAACTTGAAATCTGTAACCAGTAAACAAAAGTAAATAATTATCTCCTCATTTTTAAAAATTTTATTCTGAAATATTTCTAAATGAATATATCACATCATCTCCCTTCCTTTCTCAAATAATAATTACAGGGTAATTTATTGATTATTTTTGTTTTACTACTAGTACTATTGTCACATCAAACAAACTTCTTAAAAGTTTTGTTTTTTTTATTTTTTCTAACCCAAATTTAAATCTGGATTCTTGTGACAGTTTACGACTTTATATTAGTATCGAGCAATTAAAGATGGCGGCAGTACAAACACTGGTACCAATAGCTATGATTAAGAAAGGCTTTACTGGCTTTTATGTGAGTAAATCTTGTTGACAGATATGACCAGTGTTTGTTCTTGAAGAGATGTATCCTAGTTGTAATCACAAAATTAACTGACTGTGTCAAATGAAGCCACATAGAGTTGTAATGTATACACGCAACACGGGTCGGCAGGCACCTACGGTGACCGACTAGGCTCTCTCGCCAAGCCCCAGGCCAGGGCAGCTACACAGGTGGTGGGGGTGTTTTGTTTACCAAATCAGTCATGGGTCGAAGTGTCTGAGATTTCCGGGGTTTTTTGAGGGATGTGTGCTCAAATCCGGGATAAATCTAATTCCGATCGGGAACAAACCAATCGGGATTTGGGGAAAAAATTTT
>NW_022981623.1:0-7905 GCF_902652985.1 Pecten maximus
TTCCCTTACTGAAATTAATGAGATGTTACAGTTGTATACGGCCCGTTATAATAGAGCATTATTCAAATATACTGTATACGGCCGTTACTAAAGAAATTATGAAGTTACATGTTTATATCGGCCCGTTATAAAGAGATTATTCAAATATAACCTTACCAGGAATACGGAAGGGAAGTACTCTATATATCGGGGGACATCTGCTTCGGCCTGATAAAGACGCGGTAAAGTAAGCATAACTTCAAAACATAAGCTAGCCACGCTATCTAGCGTTACAACGACGGATCGCGCTGTTCCGTGGACATACACGGCATCCGGCGGGCCACGATATCCAGGTTCCTCGACGGGCCGCGCTGTTGCCGTGGACACCCACGGTTTCTGCCGATCCATCACGAATCGCGGAATCACGTGGACACTTTGCCCACGCATGTCCACTAGTGGACATTGCGTGGGCAGTCCACCGTGGGCGCGTGGAAACCGCAAAGTCCACGTAAGCTGTAGTGTATATCTAAATATCTATCATATACTGGCAACTCATCACATGTTAAATATCTATTATGAAACTATTCAACTGTTGAATCTTTATAACACTGGTCATTGAGAACAAATTGAACAAATTAAAACTTATTTCTTATTGTTAATATCAGTGTATGCTAGCCTAATATCTTTTTTGTCAGATATCTGTATGAATTTTGACTACAAACTATTATTTACCGATATGTTATAAGCAACAAACCAGTATGTGGTGTATTTCACAACATTAATAAGAACACATATATGGTGTATGAGAAGTTACACACGTACCTGTGTGAGATATGAGAATTTACCTGTATGACATGAAAGGTACAATATTTACCTGTTGTATGGTTTATAAGAATTTTAATACCTGTATGACTAATGAGACCCATATTGACTTTATGTGAGAGAAGCTACATACCTGTACCTATATGTAGTATGAGAATTTACATACTTGTATGTTGTTTGAGAGACAATAATTTACCTGTATGGTGGGGTGAAAAATTATGTACATGGTGAGATATGATAAGTCATATGAACCTCATATGATTAACTTTATGGTGTGCGAGAAGTTACATACCTGTAAAAAGTATGAGAAATTCCTACCTGTGTCAGATATGAGAAGTTATTACCTGTAAAAGGAGTGAGAAAGTCATACCTGTGTCAGATATGAGAAGTTATAACTGTATAAGGTATGAGAAAGTCATACCTGTAATAGATATGAAAGTTACCTACCTGTATGACTTGTGAGACTTGCTGTGAGAAGATGTCAAACAGGTTGGATGTCCTGAGGGATCCCGGCCTCCTCATTCTGGGAAAACTGGGCCAACCTAAACAGAAAACACACAATATTTACATGTATAGATCAATACATAAGTTTCTAATATAGATCACATACATATAGCTTCTAAATATAGATCACATACATACTAGTTTCTAAATATAGATCACATACATATAGTTTCTAATATAGATCACATACATATAGTTCTAAATATAGATCACATACATATAGTTTCTAAATATAGATCACATACATATAGTTTCTTAATTAGATCACATACATATAGTTTCTAAATATAGATCACATACATATAGCTTCTAATATAGATCACATACAAATTACATTAGTTTCTAAATATAGATCACATACATATAGCTTCTAAATATAGACCAACATACATATAGCTTCTAAATATAGATCACATACATATAGTTTCTAAATAAGATAACATACAATGTAAAACTTTAAAGAGAAACGTTGACAGCAGCATAGTCGTCACACCAGAAAAGAAACACCACAGTTTGCTTTGTGACTTTCTTGTAAGTGATAAAAAAAAACAGGAAATTGGATAGGTGTGAGATTATTTAATTTGGTGAATATTATTTTTAACTCACCTGTCAATAAGAGCAATAATGATATTCTTTACATTGACACTTTCGTGGAGTTCTGCACATGCTCTGAGGAAGGAGCTGAGTGTCTGTAGATGGAAGTCGTCGGGGAACACCTGAGGTGATGCATCAAATAATTATTGAAAGAAGAAAATGACTTTCAGAATATGAAATATGTATTCAAGCTTAAATAATGCAGACAGATGGCAAATTAAAATCTTAGAAGTCAACATCGAACAACAATGAATTTTATATCAGATACTGTAAAAGAGTTATTTCATAGGGCTCCCATAATATAATGCTGTTTTTAAGGATTAATAAAATCATAAAAAAAATAAAGTAACTTTTCCAGAGAAAACTACATTTGTGCACTAGAATATTTTAATTCACCATCTTTGTGAAAAATATATCTTTTGTGTTCTAAATTATTGAAATATGTCCATAATATACCTAATAATAGTAACACCTTATTACACATCTGCCAAACCAGTGGAAAAAATATACTGGCTTCTATCATATAGCATCATTATGGAGAAATAGATACATATATGTATAAAACTTAAACAGGAAAGATAGAAGTCTATTTTTATTAGAAAATATATTTTTCCTGAATGTGATTTTTGCTTACAGTGGGGAAAAGTACTTAAAGATAAAAAAATTAAAAGGAAATTTGGAGTCTGCTGGCAGAATCACCTTGAGGATCAACATGTACAGATTACCGGGGGTACCTGTACATTACCGGGGGTACCTGTACATACCGGGGGTACCTGTACCTTACCGGGGTACCTGTACAGTACCAGGGGTACTGTACATTCCAGGGGGGTACCTGTACATACCAGGGGTACCTGTACATTACCAGGGGTACCAGTGCATTACCAGGGTACCAGTCATTACCAGGGGTACGGACATTACCAGGGGTACGTGTACATACCAGGGGTACCTGTACTTACCAGGGGTACCTGTACATTACCAGGGGTACCTGTACATTACCAGGGGTATGTACTTACCTGGGTACCTGTACATTACCAGGGGTTACCTGTACATTACCAGGGGTACCTGACAATACCAGGGTACCTGTACATTACCATGGGTACCTGTACATTACCAGGGGTACCTGTACAATACCATGGGTACCTGTACAATACCAGGGTACGTGTACATCATTAACCATGGGTACTTGTACATTACCATGGGTACCTGTACATTACCAGGGGTACCTGTACTTACCAGGGGGTACCTGTACATTACCAGGGGTACCTGTACATTACCAGGGGTACCTGTAGCATTACAAGGGTACCTGTACATTTCCAGGGTAACTGTGCATCTATCAGGGGTACCTTACATATTACCTGAGATGACTCCATCATACTCCAGCTATGGATCTCGACAGCTTACTGTCTGTTTCAAAATCCTGGTAATACCAACTGAATATAGAAAGGAAAAATTATTCATCTTTACATATTATTTTAACAAGAGACCCAGAGGATCTTGGCGCCACCATTGAATGTTACTTCATTGGTTCCAGTCAGATTGACTTTCCCTACTTTTCTCTCTTCTAAGTGCTTACTAATCTGTGTAAATTCAGAAGAAACCTCTAGTACTTTCAAACAAGGGAAACCTATATATAAAATTTAAGATTTAGGCACCAAGGGAAACCTATATAACATTTAAGATTTAGGCACCAAGGGGGCCTATATATGGAATTTGAGAAAGATTCCTTCAGTACTTTCTGAGAAATAGCGATAACAAACTTCAATGTCAAAATCCAAGATGGCTGCCTGTCGGCCATGTTTTTTCCGATTTGTCTCAAATGCAATATGCATAACTAGGCACCGAGGGGAACCTACTATGAAATTTCAAAAAGATCCCTTCAATACTATCTTAGAAAATAGCGATAACAACTTCAATTGTCAAAATCCAAGATGGCTGCCTGTCGGCCATGTTGTTTTCCGATTTGTCTCAAAATGCAATATGCATAACAAGGCACCTTGGGGAACCTACATATAAAATTTCAGGAAGATCCCTTCATCAGTTTCTTAGAAATATCGATAACAAGTTACAATTTTCGAAATCCAAGATGGCTGCCTGTCGGCCATGTTGTTTTCCGATTAGTCTCAAAATTAAATGCATAACTAGGCCTAAGGGAACCTACATATAAAATTTCAGGAAGATCCCTTCTTTTAGTTTCTTAGAAATAGCGATAACAAACTTCAATTGTCAAAATCCAAGATGGCTGCCGTCGGCCATGTTGTTTTCCGATTAGTCTCAAAACGCAATATGCATAACTAAGCATCAAGGGAAACCTACATATGAAATTTGAGAAAAATCCCTTCAGTACTTTCTATGAAATAGCGATACAAACTTCAATTGTCAAAATCCAAGATGGCTGCCTGTCGGCCATGTTTGTTTTTTCCGATTAGTCTCAAAATGCAATATGCAATAACTACATCAAGGGGAACCTACATATGAAATTTGAGAAGATCCCTTCAGTATTTTCTGAGAAATAGCGATAACAAACTTCAATTGTCAAAATCCAAGTGGCTGCCTGTCGGCCATGTTGTTTTCCGATTGGTCTCAAAATGCAATATGCATAACTAGGCACCAAGGGGAACCTATATTTAAAATTTGAGAAGAATCCCTTCAGTGCTTTCTGAGAATTAGCGATAACAAACTTCATTTGTCAAAATCCAAGATGGCTGCCTGTCGGCCATGTTGTTTTCCGATTGGTCTCAAAATGCAATATGCATAACTAGGCACCAAGAGGAACCTATATATGAAATTTGAGAAAGATCCCTTTAGTGCTTTCTGAAATTAGCGATAACAAACTTCAATTGTCAAAATCAAAGATGGCTGTCTGTCGGCCATGTTGTTTTCTGATTGGTCTCAAATGCAATATGCATAACTAGGCACCAAGGGGAACCTACATATGAAGTTTGACAAGATCCCTTGAGTACTTTCTGAGAAATAGCGATAACAAGAATTGTTTACGTGACGACGGAGGGACGGAGGGACGGACGACGGACGGACGGAGGACACGGACCACGGACGCAGCGATTTGAATAGCCCACCATCTGATGATGGTGGGCTAAAAATTTCTATGTTAAAACAAATAAAGAATTTCAGTACTTTCTGGCAACAATATTGAAACCAGCACAAAAAGACAGAATGTTTCTTCAAGCTGGAGGAAAACTGACACTTCGTGTGTTAATGTATTTAGTTTCTAGCTGTACTTTTTTTGCAAATGTTATGTTATTAGTACATATTCTACGTTTAAACAATAGAGTTTTCACATGGTTACATGTGATCAAGTGTGAAGTTTCACCTTTTTATACTTCTCAATATCGATGCACTCTAGTTGACTTAGACGGACAAGATTTTGTGCCAACTAAGATCCTTAGTTCCCGTCGCTCCTGTTCACGCTTCACACGATCCCGTGAGTGGCCCTGATGCTGCATACGCACCCACAGCTTGTTCATCTCAGAAAAGTTCAACAGGATAAAGTCTATGGAGTCGACTACAGTACCCAGCTTCATAATCACCACTGTAAATTAGAAACAGTAATTCTACCAACCATCAAAATATATGGCTTATTTCTAGGCATGGGCTTACTGCCATATACAAGTATGCTTCATATTTTGCTATAGTAAAATGTATAAACAATGTTAAAAAAAGTTTCATTAAGATGGATATCAAATATGCATGTACATGTATTAGGTAATGTTTGTATGAGCTACAGCTCCTCCTTTGATAGAAACATAGCTAAGAGTATAGCCAAATCTCCCATCACTATGTTCTTGCTTGTACATAAAACGAAGGCTAAAATTGGCCATTTTCATTAAAAAAAGGATCATTTTTAAAGTCTGCAGAAATTGTTTTAATCAGGAATTATTTTTGTAAATAACAGTTTTCACAACATATTTCTTTTTCTTTGTGAATTAGCTATAGACCTTCAAAGGTGGGGGATGGGCTTATTACCAAATATGGTCCTATGCAGTGAAATGGTAAAAAAATAGGGATGAGATGGGGGGCTGATTCTGTAGAATGAGCTTATACCTGGTAAAATATGGTAGGTTAAAACAAAAGCATAATTTCTACCAAAATTTTTTTCAATCAAGATTTTTCACATGGAAACATTTCCCTGTAAATTTGTGTGATTTTTCAAGCTCATAGTGACCTCATTAGACTGATTATGTTAACATAAACCAAGACAATAGGACATCCTACCTTTGATGTGTCCTCCTCAGTATCAGGAAGGACATTCTTGGTACACTGGAGAAGGTAGTTCCTGAGGAAGAGGCCCCGCAGGGGGTGCTGTACACCCCGACACATCTCCACAAGGTCCTTAAGGATATCCTTACGTGACAGCTCGTTAGATTTGATATATACGACACCCACTGTTATCAACAGGTACCTGTGAAACGAACACCAGCACTTCCTTATTGATGTGTAATTCAAGAATATCTTTGAGCATGATGATTTGGCAGATTTTCACCCATGCTTCAGCTGAGAATCTCGATGAATGATTAGTTGGAACATAATCAAACCCAAATTTCTCGATAAAAATTTGTGGCCCAGCCCAGAATTTCCCTTGACCATTTCTGCACTACAACAGAATGTCCCATGACATCAGGAGTTGGACGGTGTCTAATAGTCCGAACCTCACAGCTGACCAGCGCTGGAAATTCAAGGTATAATTGCCATAATGATTTTAGCTTCGGATCAGGAGAACTAACCACAAAAGACTAGCATGGGTTCTCATAAACTTACTCAGTTGTATGGCAACATTTGTACTTCGACTTAGATTTGATGTTGCTCATTAAATACTTACAATCTTGGGACAATGTTGCCTGCATATGTACCAGTTCATACAAATCAGCGACCTTGCGTCCTTTCTGAAATTCGTCCACTAAATACAATTCCAGGTGACGTAATTCATCAGAAATTGCCATATCTGATAGATGTCAAGGAGGAATGATATCAATATGAAACAAACTTCATGAGATTCTGTGTGCCTTTAAAGGGAAATCACGGTAAAAACGTTGTAATTTTCATTGAATGTACATGTTTTGTTCCTTTCCAGTTATGTTTCGATCCCTATGTCCAGCTTGACCACTCGATTTAGTTGGGAATCCCCCTCTAAATTTAGCGCGGAAGTTATTTTAAATCCTCACGTGGGCTGTTTTGAAATCGTGGCAACACAAACACACGATAGTTTACAAGGGGGGATATTCCATCCGGGTTAGTTGGATAACGATATATAAGTGGTTTAAATGTGAAATAGCACGTTCTGTTATATTCCGGCCACAATATTTTTTGTAAATAAGTGTAAACAACTATTCATATAGTATATGACGTAGCGAGTTACTGGTACGACTATATAAATATTACCCAGTTTGTGTAACAAATACCGAGTTTAGGTAATATTACCAAGATTGTCATGACCTACTATAAAGAAATACGAGCGGGGTCTGATTACTGCGTTTTTCATGTTTGAACTGTTCCAATCTATTGTACTGCTTCCTAGTTTAATTCTAGGATTGTGTTTGACCCATTTTCTCATTATTCTCTTCATTGCGGAAGCTGTTATCGTTTAAACCGCAGTCGATTCACATTGGAAGCCATTTTTTTTTTTTTTCAGGTATTTTAGTTTTTTTGTGCGCATGCGTTTTATCGTATATGTCCAAAATTTGCATATTCAGACTGTTGATCAACGAATTGTGATAAAACCCTTTTTTTAATTAATAATTGATGTTTTTTTTTTGTACATATTTACATCAAAATTTGAATGGTCATTGTTTCATAAGAATATTTTTTTAAAGATAACCCAATAGAAAAAAATCAAAAAAAATTTGGTACCGTGATGTCCTTTAAATAAAATTTGGGCCCTTGGAAAACACCCAGTAGATAAACACAAAATTTCAATGGATGGGGTTGCTAACCAATGTTTAAAGAAAGCTTTGTTATTTTCCACTGAACTGCAATTATAGGGACAATGGTATG
>NW_022981624.1:0-24800 GCF_902652985.1 Pecten maximus
AATTAGAAAAATAGAACAAAAATGTTTAAAGAACGAAAGGAAAAGGAAATTTACCGGTAAAAAAGAAGAAAAAAAGGAGAGGGTTGGGAAACTACAATGGTTTAGAAGAAACAGGAATTTTTTAAGGAAGGGGTAGTAATAATAAGACGATACGGGATACACAAAGAAGGGTTCAGGTCAGTAAACACGTACAAGGTTAGGGTAACAATTTTTGAAATAGAAAGTAAGTAAATTTAAAAAAAGGGGAAGGTTATTAAAAAAAAAAGGGGGTACCGATTCGGACCGTATAAATAAAAGGATACAATACGGTCATAAACGTTACAAAATAACCATAAAGTACGGTAAGATAAAGGACACGGATCAGATACAAATAATTAAAAAATAAACATTAAGGTAAAATTCATCAAGGGAAGATACAATTAAATTCCCGTTTAAAAAAGGTTTTAGTCAATTAAAAGAAAAACAAAATTGTTAAAACGAAAACAAAAAAAACAAACGTTATTTTAAAAATTAAAAAAGTTATTAAAAAAAAAGGGTTTTTTTACAAAAATTCCAAAAAGTAAAATTTTTTTTGAAACTTTTGGGTAAATTTAAAAACATTTGGAAGGTCAAATTTTTATTATAACAAAAATTTACTTTTTTTTACTAAAAAAATTTCAAAAACGTATTTGATCAAATTTTAAATTTTTTAGACATTAAAATATAACTTTAAGTATTTATTCAAATAAAATTTTAAAAAAATTTTTCAAACATTTTCCCTAACTATTCCCCAGGTGTTAAGAACAAGAATTTAATCCAAAAAAATCAAAGGTTTATCCCGGAAAAAATAAAATCGGAAAAAAAAATTTTTTTTGACTTCAAAAGAAGTTTCCAAAATCAAAATGCAAAAAATAATTATTTATCCTTTTTTTAACAAAAAATTAAAACACTAAAAATTAATTTTTTTATTACCTTATTATCAAAAATTTAAACAAAAAAATTTTTGCTTTTTTTTTTATTCCTTGAACAGACATATTTAAATTTCCCAAATTTTTATAATTTTTTAAAAAAGGGAAGGCTAATTTACAAGCAAAATTACCAGAAAATTTAAATTTTTTTAATCGAAAAATTTTTAAAAAAAAATTTCAATTTTTTAAGTTGGGGCAATTGACAAAATAAAAATAATTTAAAATTTTTTTTATAGATGAAAAACGTTTTAAAGAAATTTTAAAGGAAAGGGAAAAAAACGTAGGTAAACTTAAAAATTGTCCAAAACCTTTTTTTGCCATCCTTTTTGTCCTTTTAACTTCTATCTTAAATTTACAATTTTTTTGACCATTTCCCAAAAGATAATAAACGTTCAATTCTTATAAAGGAAACAAAAATTTTGCAATTTTTTAAATTTAATTAAAGTCAAACGTTAATAATTTTTAAATAAATACTTCTTTTTAAAAAAAAGAACGTCATTTTCTGGGTAAATATAAACTTTCTCATCAAACAAATTTACGAACCCGGAGGGACTAAAAAAAAATTTTTTACGAAAAATTTAACCAAAAAACGTTAAAAAAAATGAAAATTTTTTAACAAATGAAATCCGGAAAGACAGTTACCTTAAATTTCAAGGTTTTTCCCCAAAAACAAAAGAAAAAAAACAATTTTTAAACCTGTTTCAAAAAATTAAAGAACATTCAAAAAAACTTTTTATACTTTCTTTAATCAATCAAAACTTAAATAAAAAACTTAATACTTTAAGGTTTTTATTCTTAAGTAATCCTAAATCAGGTCAAATTTCATACATTTATATAATTGGAAAAATAATCATGGAAAATCAAGTTTATTTAAAAAAAATATTTTAAATGGTTAAAAGGTTTATAACAAACAGGTTAAATTACAAATGCTTATTAAAAAAAATCTTTAAAATGTTTTTTTGCCAAATTTTGGCCAAAAATCATTAATTTTTTACCTTTTTCTTTACCACAAAGATTTATGAAATTTTACAATCAAATTTTTTTATTCTTGAAGAAAAATTTAAATGATCAAAATTTTAAATTCAAATTTCAATATATTTAAAAAGAAAATTTTAAAAGATCAAGTTAAAGGAAAGGTCTAAAGGGAAAGGGAGAAAGAAAAGAAGAAAACCGGTTTTGTGTAAATAAAAATTCCGGGCAGAACTGATTTTTTTAAACTAATTTTAATTTAAAACTTTTATTATCCAAAAAATTTTTTCCAATTATCAAAAATTTGACGTAATTTTAATATGGACAAATAATTTTGGTTTTTCGTTTAAGTTCAACTTAACGGAAGTCAAGTTTTATTTTTATTCTTGTAAGTCCAAACTTAAGAATTTCTTTCAGTGTGTTATGTAATCAGGTGGAATTTACAACATTTTAAAAAATTTTTGCCGGCCTTCGGGAAAACTTTTAAAATTTAAAAATTATTTTTTACTCTTTAAAAGAGGAACCCTAAAACTTCCCAATTTAAAAATAAAAAAGACGGAAATTACTTTAAAATTTAATTTTTTTTCCCCAAAAAAAATCGCAAAAATGAAAAAATTTTTTTTTCTTCTTATTTCAATAAATTTAAAAATATTTCCAAAAAATAATTTTTTCAAAAATTTTTTTTTATTTAAAAATTATTTTGATACTTTATGTCTTTACGTTTAAAACCAATCTTTTATGTTTTTTGTTTTTAATTTAAATTTAATTCCGATAATTAATAAAAAATTTTTTAAAAAATCAAGTTATTTTTTTATAAAAGACAAAAAATTTTTTAAAAAAGTTTTAAGCAATAAAAATTAAAAATGCAAAATTTTTTGTTCTTTAAACAAACATGGTATTTAAATTGTTGCCAAAAATTTAATTTTTTCAAGGTAAATACTTACAAATCCAAAAAAAATTTTTTAAATTACTTTAAAGAAAAGAAAAAAAATAAATTAATTTGCCAAAAATAATATTCAAAAAAAATTTAAGATTTCAATTATCTAGTAAAAGAAAAGGGAAAAATGAAGAAGTAACGACTAAAAGGGGGAAAAAACAGTAAGATTTGGGTGTGGATAATAAAGTACGGAAAAATCGGATCCTAAGAAAGGATTTAAGACAGTACAGTAAACCCAACTAAGATTACGGAGTAAACACGAAAAAGGTAAAACAGGGTTTCAATAAAATCAATAACATAAAAAACAAGGTCGGGTACACGTTCACCCTAAAAAACAAGGTCGAGGTAACATAATTTTTTAAAAAATGGGTACATTCTCTTAAACCAAAAGGTACAAAGACGTTAATTAACAATTTAAGATACTTTAACAAATTTAAAAAAAAACCGATTTTGAAAACAGTTAAACAAGTCAGTTTAAATTTGGTTTAAATTAAAGAAGAATTAAATTGAAACAGTTTGGAAATGGGAAAAAATTTAAAAAAGGTTCGTAGAACAAATTTGGAAAAGTTGAGAAAAATCTAGAAAATTCAATTCTCCCAAATTTTAAACAAATTTTTAAACCTTTTTTTACAAAATTATTTTGGGGAAATAATTTTTTAACTTGGAAAACAAATGATTGAATTTGAATTTTGAAATTAAAGGTCGATTTCTAAATTTTTTTTTTGGTAATACATTTAATAATTTTTCTTCCAACAAAATATGTACGGACCATTTTTTATTCCAAAATTTCAATCTAAATTTCACCAAAAAAAAATTTTCAAAAGAATAAATTTTTTTTAAAACAAAAGAATTTCATTGAAAATTTTTCCTTTTAAAAATTATAAAGAAAAATAATTTTTTGATTTAAAAATCAAAATTTATTGAAAATTACTAAATTTTTTTCAAACAATTTTAAAACATATTTTACCCATTAACAAAAATAAATTTAAAAAATTCCTAATTTAAAAAAATTTTTTAAAAATTGCTCAAATTTTTTTTTAAAAATTTAACAAAAAATTAAGGCTTTTCGTCCCTTTTTAAAAAAGTATTAAAAAATTCCTTAAATTTTGTTAATTTAAAAAATTTTAAATTTTAAATCAATTTTTTTGTTTAAAAAAATTAAAAAGCATTTAAATTTTTTGAAAAATAATTAATTTTAAAAATTTAAATTTTCCTTTTCAAATTACCAAAATAAATTTTAAAAATTTTTTTGCCAAAATTAATTTTTTATAATGAATTTTTTCCCCCTATGTTACATTCAGATGAGTAATTTTAAAAAAAAAAATAAATTTAAATTTATTATATTAAAAAAGGAAATTAAAAAAAAAATTTACAAATTTAAAAAGAGAAAGAAAACATAAAAGTTTTCCTTGAAAAACGCAAATTTTGAAGGAAAAAAATAAACAAATTATGGAAAAATACAAAATGTCCCCGGATTTAAACAATCTGTAGGTTGAAAATTAAAAATAAATTAAAAAAACTTTTTTTTTTTCCCTACAGGTACATTAACATTCAAGTTCAGAAACACGTCAATGGTTAAACTTTTTGGGTTAAAAATCAACAGTCTCTTAAAACATTAACAATTGTTGGTTTAAAGATCAAGGGATTAAAAGGAACAATTTAAAAAATTATAAAAAAGATTACATAATAAAAAGATGTAAAAATAACGAAAAGGTACGGTTTACATAAAAAGGGAAATAAAAAATTCAATTTTAAACAAAATAATGCCAAAACTAATTTTTAAAAAAAGAAAAGAAAACGTTAAAAGGAAAAAAGAAGGAATTTCAATTTTTTTTAAAACTTTAGATCATTTCAAATTTTTAAAATTTTTTTGTTGAAAAAGTAATTTTAAAACTGGAGGAAAACTAAAAAGATTAGAACGGAAAATTTTTAAAAAGTTTTTAAAAAACAGGGTTTTTTTTAATTAAACTTTACTTTTTTTTTTTTAACAAATTCTGATTCTAAATTGACCATTTTAATTAAACATTTTTTGCATCTTTAATTAAGTCAGCCCGCCTTTAAATAAAATTTATTATTTTCCCAATTAAAATTCAAATTTTTGACGCTTACAATAAATTTTGACGGAACAATACGACTTTTTTGGTTAAGTTACGGAATAAAAAAATTAAAAAATTTTCCATTTAAATTTTCCCCAATAAAAGGATTCCCGGCAATAACAAATTTATCTATAAAATGATTTTTAAATTTAATTTCCCAAACAAATTTTAAAAATATAAAAATTATCCTTATAACTACAATTTAAATTTTTCAAAGAATTTTAAAACTAAAAAACTTTTTTCTTAAAATTAACAAAATATTAAACAAAAAAAAAAATTAAAATTAATTTTTATTTTTTGGTTTTTTATTATCAAAACTGAATTTTAGAAACCATTTTTGTGATTTAAAAAAAATTTTGGGGATTAAATTGTTTCCAAATAAATTCCATAATCTTTTTAATAATAATAGTCCCCAAAAAGGGATTATTAATTATTAAAAATTGCTTTTTCATGGAAAGGACTTTAAAAATTTTAAACAAAAAATTAAATTCATTGTAAATTTTCCAAAATTTTTCCAAAAAATTTTTATTAATTAAAGGAACAATTTATTTTTAAAGGGAAAGGAAGAAACAAAAAAAAAATCAAAAGTAAACTTTCAAAAAAACGTTGAATTTTAAAATAAAAATTTTTCTTAAATTTTTTTCAAATCTAAAAAATTTTTTAAAACTTAAAATAGGAAAGTAATAAGTAAAAGCGTTGTCGAAGTTTAGTTTAAAAAACAAAATTTTGTCAAAATAAATTCGTACCTTTTTTTTACTTAAAGGTTTAATCCCGGCTTATTTTTATTTAAGAATTCGATCGGGGTTTTTTTAAATTAAAATCCGGTCAAATTAACATGGGGAAAAGGGACAAGGTTCCTTTTTAAAAGGATAAAGGGAGTAAATTTAAATCGAATTCCGCAAATAAAAATTAAGTTTCCCCAAGAAAAAAAATTAAAAATTTAAAAATAGTATTTAGCAGGAAAATGAATATTAAACCAAAATTTAAAAAAAACATACAATAACTTTAAGAGTTTTTCAAATTTTTAAAAAAAAAATCGGCATTTTATTCGTCTTAAATTTTTAAATTTTATTGAAACAAGGTAATTACTTAATTTTCAAAAATTAATAATATCTTTTAAAAAACCAAAATTAAATAATATGAAATTTTTTTTTTGGGGTTTTAAAATCAAATGTAGGTTTTCTTTTTTACAAATCAATTTTTTAAAAATTCCAAATCAATTTTCCCAATTTAAATTCATACTTTTTTTTTTAAAATTTAAAATTTTTTTAAGGGCCAGCTAAATTTTTTATGATTTTATAATCAAATCCAAGATTATTTTTCAAAATTTTATTTAAAATTTTCATTTTAAAAATATTTAATTTAAAAAAGAAGGAAAAAAGAAAAGAAATAAAAACTTTTTAAGGACCGTCAAAAGGTTTAGACAAATTTAGAATTTTTAATTTTGGGAAGAAATAAGATAATTGGAAAAGGGCCAAAAAAACGGAAAGAAAATAAGAACCAAAAGTAATTAGGAAAAAAAAAGCGTAAGGTCATTACAAAAACGTTTCCGGTTTAATCCAACAAAAAAACAATAAATTTTACCGATAAAAGGCTTTCGTAACATATACAATAGGGTATATAAATAGGGATAAACCATGAAGGGAAAAACAATAAAAAAAAGGAAATAAATTCATTTTTAAAAATTAAGAAACGAGAAAAATAAATTTAAACAAACAAGATCAATTTAGGCCGTTATAAAAAAAATAATTTTTAAAAGGTAAAATTCCCAAAAAAAAGTTAAAAGTCAAAATTCCGAACGGAAAAGTTTAAAATTTTTAGGCTGTAAAAGAAAATTTTTTTTTTTACTTCTGGATTTAAATGATAAAAATAAATTCAAATTTTAAAATTAAAAAAAGGGGATTTAATTTTTGAGAGGTTTGGAAGGGGAAAGGAGAAAAGTTAGTCAGGCCAGAAAAAATGCATTTTTTTTTTTAAAACGGTTTATTGTCCTTTTTGTTTTAAGGGAATTTTAAACATAAATCCCGATCATGAAAGATTCCCAAGCAAACAAAAGGAAAAATTCTTGAAAATTTTTCACAAAAGGTAAGAAGAAAATGAAATTTTTTTAGTTGAAAAATCGAAATACTTTAAAATTTCGAATTTTTCCAAAATTAAAAGGAAAATCAATTTATCCCCTTTCAAACCGGGTTGACTTTGGAAAAATAGAAAAAAGTCAAAAAAACTTTATTATACCTTACTAAAAACCAAATTAAAATTTAAATTTGGAAGGTGGGTTTTTTCCTTTAAAATTTAAACATCCCTTTAATTTCGGCAAAAAATTTTTTTAAGGTGTTAAAAATAAAAAGGAATAGCAAAAAAATAAAAAAATTTTAAGAATTCCTATTTTTTTTAACAACGGTATTTAAAACAAAATTAAAATTTTATTTTAATTTTTTAATCCTTAAAAATGGTCCCCAACTAAATTTTTCAATATAAATTATTTATTTTTAAATAAATTAAATGGGAATTAGGTAAAAGTTTAAAAATTCTATTTTAATTAAAGAAACCCAAATCAAAAAATAAATTTTTGGTATAAAAAAATGCAAATTTTCCCCTTCCTTAAAAGGTTTTTTAAAATTTCTTGGCCCCAAAGAATAAAAAAATTTAATTAAAAACAAAAAAAATTTTTTACGGAAAAGGAAAAGTTTTAAAGAAACTTAGAGTACTTAAGGAAAGTCCCAAAGATTAAATCGAAAACCAATAAATTTCAGAAAACATATTTTAAGTAGAGGAACTTGGGGTTAAGAAAAGGAGAGAAATGAACCAATTAAAAACAAAACCCTTTAGAAAAAACAAGTCAGACCCCTTTTTTAAGATAATAATTACATTTTAAAAACATACTTTTAATAAGTTTTTTTTTATTTTTATAAAGGGGTAAGTTGGGTTTTAAAACCCATCATGGTAAAATTTTCAGTAAAACGAACCCGGTTTTTTAAAAAGTATTAAAAAAACATAAACATATCAATAAAAAAACAAATTTTTTTTAAAAAGGGAAAAAAAAAAAAGGAAAGTTTTTTAAAAGGAAAGACGTAAAAAGAAAAAAATTTAAAAAAATCGGTCGAAACAACAATATTTTTAAATCGTATCTTACAAACAGATAGATTATGGTTATTTTGACAAAAATTTAAATTAGATGTTTATTTGTCTATTAGCAAGTAAAAATTGGAAATTTAAAATTTTAACATCATAAGACATTTAAAATTTTTGGGGTTGGAATCAAATTTTAACCCCGGACTTAAAATATGTATAAACCCAAATTTTAAAATCAAAAAATTCAATGGAAAAACTGTTTTTAAAATCGAGTAATTAAACAATTTTTTTTTCCCAAAAGGAAGATCCTAAAAAATTTTTCCAAAAAAAAAATCAAACTTTATTTTTTCGTAACAAAGGAAAAAAAAAATTTTTCCCTTTCAAAAAACAATTTAAAAATTTTCCTTACAATAAAGTAAAAAAAAAATTTTTAACTTCCTCCAAAAATTTAAGACTTTAAAATTTTAAAAAATTTTTATTTGTATTTTTTTCCTTAAAAAAATTTTCCATTAATAATAAGAATAAAAAATATTCTTTAATCAAAAGATATTTCAAAAATAAATTAAAAATGCATAAAATTTTTTTTTGAAGCATTTAAATAATTTCACCCCCAAATTCGAAAATTTAAAAAAGGTATTTTTTCTTGTTTTCCTCAAAAACCCCCAAATATTATTTCCCTAATTTAAAAAATTTTTAAAAAATTTTTTTGGTTTATTTACCTGCAGGTCAAAAATATTTATAATTTTTTTAAGTTTAGGAAAAAACTATTAAAATTCAAATTTAAGTTTTCGTTGGGAAAAAATTAAAAGATAAAAAATTCAAAAATAAATTCCAAAAAAACGAAATTTATTTGTAAAAGTTTACTAAAATTTAAATAAATTATACATTTTTCCTTTTATCAAATTTTTTTCAATAGTAATAAAACAAATTTTGTCAAATTTTATTTTTCTAGAAAGTTATTTAAATGAAACAAATTTACTTTTGTTTTGTAAGAACTTTTAGTTTCCCCCTTTGAAATTGTTATAAAAAGTTCCAGGTAAATTTTTCTTGGATGGAAAATTTGCAAACATAAATAATTTTTTCTTTTTTGGGGAACTTCCAAAGACGGATTAAAGGTAAAAATAAAAAGAAATTTTTTTGAAAAGGGCAGTTTTAACGATCAATATAAAAAAAAACGTAGGCCTTTTTAAAACCAATTTAGAAACCATACGTTAAAATTACAAATTATCTTTTTCCTTACCATTTAACGAAACAAACACCCCTTAGAAAAAAAAATTTTTATAAATTTTTATTCTTAAACCCAAAAAAAATTACAAAATTAAACTTTTAATTAAAAATAAAAAGGAACCTTAAAATTGGAAATTTCAATTCAATTCAAAAAATAACGGTTTGGGTTATTGACAAATCAATCATTTTAAAAAAATAATTTGTTTAAAAATTTTTTTAACCCGAATTCAAGTCAAAAAAAAAAAATATTTTAAAAATTGTTTCCTTTTTTTTTAAAATTTCTGGAAATTCTTTTCTCCTTTTTTAACTTTATTTAATAAAGTAAGGTCAAAGGAAAACAATTTAATTTTATTAGAAACAATGTAAGATGAAAAGGGGAATTAAATTTTAAAAAAAGGTTAAGGGAAAAATAAAAAAGATTTGAAACTTGGTTATCCAAAAGGGGCAAATCGTTAAAGGTTTTTTAGTAATAAAAAGGTTAAATACAGGAAGTAAAGGAAACCCAAAGTTAATAGATAGTTTGAAAAAAGGTTTAAACAAACAAAAGTAAAACTCGAAAATTTTTTGATGTAAACAAGAGTAATCGGTTTAAAGGGAAGAAATGAACAATTTAAACGAAAAAAAATAGAAAAAGCGTTTAAAACAAAAGGTATAAAAATCATGCAGAAATTAACATGACGATTTTTATAAAGTACAGAAAAAAAGGAAAAATAATTTAAACCAAAGGTAAAAAAAAATTCAGGTTGAATAAAGTTTTAATAAATAAAAACAAATTCTGTTTAATAACAAAAATGTTAAAAAGAATTAAAAAAAAGGGAAAAAGGTTTAGAACAGAAAGGGGGTATTTTTGTGAATAAAATTATCAAAAATTTCATTTTTTTTGAAACCGAAATTAAAATTAGTTCAATTAAAAAATTTACCATCAATTATCATAAGTTAGTAGACAAAACAAATTAATTTTTTTTTTTATTCAATTTAACCAATAAATAAATTGGTTTTTATTAGAAAAAAAAATTTTATTTTAAAAAGTGTTTGACGAGGTTAATTTTTAAAAATTTACGAAAACTGTTCTAATTAAAAAAAATAAAAAACTTTTTTATTGAAAAATCCACAAGATATGAATTATTAGAATTCAATATTTAGAAAGGAAGATATTATTATTTTAATCACCCAAATGAATTGCACAATTTGGAAAAATCTTAAACGTCTTTTTTACGTTCCATTAAAAGGGAAAAAAAGAAAAACCTAAAAAATATCCTTTTTTTCGTTTTTCGAACACAAGGAAATTAAAAAAATAATTTTTTTTTTTTTAAACAAGGGATCGCTGGAAATTCCAATTTTTTAGAATAAAATTTTAAAATTAAATCAATCAAACCAAACAATAAAATTATTTTAAAAAATAAATCATTTAAAAACATTATCATCAAAAATTAATTTTCATTAAAAAAAATTTTTTTAATGGAACTTTAAATTTGGTTTAAGAAAAAAAACTAAAAAAAAATTTCTTCATTGTTCATTTAATGTGGAAAAGTTGAATAAATCAATTTTAATTTTTTAAAAACTTTTTTGGCAAAATAAATCAAAATTCAATTTAAATATTTTAAATTGAAAAAGGGTTTGTCAATTTTCAACTTCAGGAAAGGTATCTTAAAAAGAACATAAGGGAAAGTTTGAAAATGTAAATCAAGCCGTTACAGAAAACCCAAACTTTTTTGGGGCAACAATTTTTTAAACATTATCGGAAAGGGCAAACGAAACTCAGTAAGGGGTCAGTAAAAAATCAGAAATTTAAAATTCCAATTAAAAAATAAAGGAGAAACGATTATGTTTTAAAAATAATTTAGAAAAAATCGGTTTTATCAAAAAAAGGGAAAAAGGTAAAAAAATTATTTCAATTTTGGATAAACATAAAGAAAGAACAATTTTGAGGTAAAACTAATTTAAAAGTTGGGTACACATTAAAGTCAAAAAAATAAAATTTTTTAAAAAAATAAATTTAGGTTTTTGTTTTTAAAGGAAGGAAGGTAAAACTTTTTTTTAGAAAAAAGTTTTTAAAGTACAAGGCGAAAAAAAAAATTTTTAAATTTAGTAACGTTAAATTACATTTAAAACGGTTTATAAAAAGATTTAATTAAAAAATTTTTTCCAAATTCTAAAAGATCAAAAATTAATTTTCATAAAAAAAAGTTTGATTTTTAGTTAATACTCAAGGAAACATTTGTTTTTATTTATTAAAAAACTAAATTTTATTTTTCAAAATTTAAATTTTAATGAAGTAAAAAAACAAAAAATTTTGAAAGTTCAACAGACGGCAAGAAGAACGAAAAGGAATTTTTAAACCGTTTAAAAAAAACAGAAATTTTAAATTTTTCGAAAAACTTTCAAAAAAACAAAAAATCAATCTTTTATATTATTTTATTTTGATCAAAATTTTAAGAAAAAAATTCATTTTTAATTAAATTTAATTTCAAATAGTTTATTTAAAAAAAGGTTATTTTTGACCAGAATTTTTTTCTTTACAAAACAAAATTTTCCTTTTGTTATTTTAAAATTTCCAAAAAATTCCCCAAACATAGAACATACAAAAAACCTTCTAATTTGGATAAAAAAAGCCATTAATTAAAATTTTAAGTTTTGATAAATAAAAAAAATAAAAATTTTTTTTTAACATTCCAAAAACAAAAAACCTTTAAAATGTTTCCCAATTAATTTTTCCAAAAATTTAATTTTCAACCAAAATCAATTTTTTTAAAAATTTTTTACCGCTAATTTTAGTCAATATCAAAATGAAAATTTAAATTTTAAAAAACCTTTTAAATTTATTTTAAAATTCACCTTTAATAGAATTTAAAATTAAAAAATAAATTTTAAAAGACAAAAGGGTTAAGGAAAAGGGCAATTTTTCTAAATTGAAGACCATTATTTTTTTCCCAAATTTTATTTGTCAAAATTATTTAAAAACATTTAAACCTTTTTTACAATTTCAAATTTCAACAAGCCCAAAATTTTTTATACTTATTCTTTGAGTATAAATTTTGACTTACAACAAATTAAATTTTTTCTTTTTACCCCATTTAAAGGTGCTATTTCTCCCAGTTGTTAAGAGAAAAAGGGGACTAAAAAAAATGGGAAAAAGCAAAAATTGTAAAAAGGAAAACATTTTGTTAAATTTTTTTATTTGGGAAAAAAGAAATTTTAAAACTTTTTTGGAAATCCAAAAAAAAATGAAAACCCTTTTTTTCCCCAAAACAAAAAATTTTTTTTGCAAAATGTTTTTTTCAAAAAAATTTTTATAAAAAATGTTAAGGGTTTTTAAAAAAAAAATTTTTTTGGCCTTTTTTCTTTTTTTTTTTTAAAATTTGGGAAAATTTTTCCTCCTTTTTTTTATTTTTTTTTAAGGGGGGAAAAAAAAAACATTTTTAAAAATTTTTTAAATTTGAAAAAATTAAAAATTTAAAATTTTTTTAATTTTTAAAAAAAAGGGGTGGGTTTTTTAAAGGAAGTTTTGGGAAAAAAAATTTTTAAAAAAAAAAATTTTTCCCCATTTAAATTTTTTCCCCAAAATTCCAAAAATTTTTTTATTCCCTTTTCGGTATATCTTAGTACATGATAGACAATGTCAAGTTGTCGATCTTGGTGCAGTTTTATGTTCATACGTTCAACGGTCAAGGTCACAGATCTATAAATAGAAAATTTTTGGACGTTCTTTTAACGATCCTAACTTCGTAACGGATCGTTCTATTTCGTTCCCGTTCAGTGTGTTATGTAGATCATGGTCGGGGCTAACTTTTATCCATGCCATGTTATCAGAGAATATGTCAAGGTCACGGCCTTGCGAAGGGGTAAACAAAATGTCGGAAAAACATTTCTGAAACTAAATATTTTTTTCATCTCGCTTGAAAGAGCATGAACCACTGAGACGGAGTGTGCAAATCTTTTAATAATCGGATAAAAAATGACGGAGATATGGCACTTTGAAAATTTCGAAGTTTTTCCCGCCAAAATTCAAAAATCGCCAAAAAATGACTAAACATGTTTCAGCTCCTTCATTTATGCATATACAGATTTGATATTTGGCACAACAATAGCATGTAAGAGTAGCTACAAAAAATACTATTTTTCATTGACCTTGACCTTCATTCAAGGTCAAATTATCAAAAAAACTAAAATTTAGAAAAAATCTTTTGAGTCAGGCTCTTTTTCTGTTCGTTTTATTCCTTTAACAATCGGTGCATCTTGTAGATCATGGTCGGCACTAACTTTTTTCTTATACATGTTATCAAAAAATATCTCAAGGTCAAGGTCTAAGCCTGAGGTCAAATCAAGGTCAAAAATTTAAAATTCAAAATTACTAATTTTTTTATATGAATCGGAAAGTGCATGATTAATCATGACAAACGGTGCAAGTTTTATGGTCGTGCGATAAAAAATGACGTAGAAATGGCTCTTTGAAAAGTTTTGGTTTTCCCGCCAAAATTCAAATTTGTCCCAAAAATGCACTAAATTTCCTTGTACTCCTATATCTTTACACATACAGATTTGATTTTTGGTACAGTGATAGCTTGGACAAAGGGCTACAAACTTAATTGCTTTTAATTGATGTTGACCTTCGCTCAAGGTCACAAAGGTCAAATGATCAAAAATCGAAAATTTCAAATTCTTTTAAGAAAATGTTTATTTCGATCCTCTATAGAAGCAAATGCTCTTGTGAAGATATATGAAATGTTTCAAGGTCAAATCATAAAAAACCCGAAGATAACGGTATGATATACACGATAAACAGTTCAGGATGCACGATATTTTTACGGGATACACAATATACGATACAGTTAACACAAAACAAGGTACGGTATACACGATACTTTTTACGAAATACACGATACTTGGTACAAGCTACACGGTATAGTATGCATGAAACATGGTACTAGATACACGATACACTGTACGGTATACACGATACTTGATACGTGATACACGGTACAGTTACACAATACACGTTACGGGATACACGATACGCTGTACGGAATACAAGATATACGGTCCAGTAAACACGCTACACGGTATGACAAACACGATCAGGATACACGGTACGGGATAGTCGAAAGTGTTACTGGATACACGATATATGGTTCAGTAAACACGATACACGGTACAATCTACGGTTTTCACGCTATGGAATACACGGTACGGGATAGACGATAAATGTCACTGGATACATGATACAATACAGGATACACGATACATGGGACAGGATTCACAATACAGTAAACACGAAACAAGGTACAAGATACACAATTCACAGTACAGTAAACACGATACAAGGTACGGGATACACGATTCTCGGTTCAGTAAACACGATACAAGGTACAATCTACGGTATTCACGCTATGGAATACACGATACACGGTACGGGATAGACGATAAATGTTACTGGATACATGATACAGTACGTGATACACGATACATGGAACGGGATTCACAGTAGAGTAAACACGATACAAGGTACGAGATAAACGATTCACAGTACAGTAAACACGATACAAGGTACAGGATACACGATTCACAGTACAGCAAACATGATACAAGGTACGAGATACACGATTCACGGTTTAGTAAACCTGATGCATGGTACGAGATACAGGGTACAGTTAACACGATAGAAGGTACGAGATACACGATTCACGGTTTAGTAAACACGATACAAGATATGATATACAGGTACAGTTAACACGATACAAGGTACGAGATACACGACTCACGGAGGTCAAATGATACAAAATCTAAAAAATTCAAATTCTTTTAAAACGGTTTATTTTAATCGTATGTGAAAGAAAACGTTATTTTAAAGATTGGTTAAAGAAGGGAAGCGAAGAGAAAACGAAGAGAAATCGTAGGTAAAACGTACAAAAGCGTTCGTCAGAACGAGAACATGTCTGCGATCATTTTCTTGTTGGAAATCCCGTGTTTTGATCTTGATCAAATCTAGTTATTATTATAATTGTAACTTTTTATTTATTTATTTTAATTTATTCTATTTTTATTTTTATTTAATTTTTGTTACGAAAATATGGAGGCTCTAACCATACGTTGGAATAGGGTAGAGCCAAATTTCAGTTTTCAGATATATTGTTAAAAAATGATTACTGTTCATGTGACATGACAGCAAACCACATGATCGGACATCATACAGAGAAAGAAAAAAAAATAGATCTGACTACAAGTATGTACTTAACAGCAGTATGGCAGGTTTAATAATTCTGATGCGAGACCAGAGTCCCTATGGGATTAAAAAAGAAATGTTACCCTTCTTATCGGTCCTATATCAACATATTAAATATAAACTTTATTACGCGTTAAAAACTAGTTAGCATTTTTTTTTTTTTTTTTTTTTAATTTTTTTTTAATGCTAAGCAAAAATTAATTTTGTTTTCTGATCAATCCTACGTGATCGGTCCTACGGGATCGCTGTCATTTTGTAGTACATTCGTGTATACGTTAGCCTGACTTTCCCCTACCTGGTGTTCTATTTGCTGTGTTTGTCTGTGTATTTTGCACAAAATTAGTATAATCAATAATCTTTTGCAGAGAATGTAAACATGGGGACATCGAAACAAAACATTTAAAAGACACAGACGTTTTTAAGTTTGGAGAAAGCATTGGAGAATTCAGCAACCCTTTCAACTTCACCATTGAGGTATGACCTATCGTAAGATTGTGATTGGCAATAGAATACTGATTGTGACAAAAGAATACTGATTGTGACAATATAATACTGATTGTGACAATAGAATACTGATTGTGACAATATAATACTGACTATGACAATATAATACTGTTTGTGACAATATTATACTGATTGTGACAATATAATACTGATTGTGACAACATGATACTGATTGTGACAATAGAATACTGATTGTGACAATAGAATACTGATTGTGGCAATATTATACTGATTGTGGCAATATAATACTGATTGTAACAATATAATACTGATTGTGACAAAAGAATACTGATTGTGACAATAGAATACTGATTGTGACAATATAATACTGATTGTGGCAATAGAATACTGATTGTGGCAATAGAATACTGATTGTGACAATAGAATACTGATTGTGACAAAAGAATACTGATTGTGACAATAGAATACTGATTGTGACAATATAATACTGATTGTGACAATAGAATACTGATTGTAACAATATAATACTGATTGTGGCAATAGAATACTTATTGTGACAATATAATACTGATTGTGGCAATAGAATACTGATTGTGACAATAGAATACTGATTGTGACAATAGAATACTGATTGTGACAATAGAATACTGATGGTGACAAAAGAATACTGATTGTGACAACATGATACTGATTGTAACAATATAATACTGATTGTGACAACATGATACTGATTGTAACAATATAATACTGATTGTGACAATATAATACTGATTGTGACAACATGATACTGATTGTAACAATATAATACTGATTGTGACAACATGATACTGATTGTAACAATATAATACTGATTGTGACAACATGATACTGATTGTAACAATATAATACTGATTGTGACAACATGATACTGATTGTAACAATATAATACTGATTGTGACAACATGATACTGATTGTAACAACATAATACTGATTGTGACAACATGATACTGATTGTGGCAATAGAATACTGATTGTGACAATAGAATACTGACTGTGACAATAGCATACTGATTGTGACAATATAATACTGATTGTGACAAAAGAATACTGATTGTGACAATAGAATACTGATTGTGACAATATAATACTGATTGTAACAATATAATACTGATTGTAACAATATAATACTGATTGTAACAATATAATACTGATTGTGACAATAGAATACTGATTGTGACAATATAATACTGATTGTAACAATATAATACTGATTGTAACAATATAATACTGATTGTGGCAATAGAATACTGATTGTGACAACATAATACTGATTGTAACAATATAATACTGATTGTAACAATATAATACTGATTGTAACAATATAATACTGATTGTGACAAAAGAATACTGATTGTGACAATATAATACTGATTGTGGCAATAGAATACTGATTGTGACAATATAATACTGATTGTAACAATATAATACTGATTGTAACAATATAATACTGATTGTAACAATATAATACTGATTGTGGCAATAGAATACTGATTGTAACAATAGAATACTGATTGTGACAACATGATACTGATTGTGATAATAGCATGCTGATTGTAACAATATAATACTGATTGAGGTATAACCTATCGTAAGATTGTATGACGGCAATAGAATACTGATTGTGACAATAGAATACTGATTGTGGCAATAGAATACTGATTGTGACAATATGATACTGACTGTGACAATAGCATACTGATTGTGATAATAGCATGCTGATGATTGTGACAATATAATACTGATTGAGGTATAACCTATCGTAAGATTGTATAAGGGGCAATAGAATACTGATTGTGACAATAGAATACTGACTGTGACAATAGCATACTGATTGTGACAATATAATACTGATTGTGACAACATGATACTGATTGTGACAATACAATACTGATTGAGGTATAACCTATCGTAAGATTGTATAAGGGGCAATAGAATACTGATTGTGACAATAGAATACTGACTGTGACAATAGCATACTGATTGTGACAATATAATACTGATTGTGACAACATGATACTGATTGTGACAATACAATACTTATTGGGGTATAACCTATCGTAAGATTGTAAGACGGGTAATATAATACTGACTATGACAATAGAATACTGTTTGTGGTATAACATATCGTAAGATGGTATAATGGGCAATAAAATACTGATTCTGACAATAGAATACTGATTGTTTGTTTGGATCAGAAATATGTTAATTGATGGAAAATAAGTGTCACTCCGCCTATGAATAGTTTAAGCCGACTTACATGGTCAATATACGTTTGCAAAGACATAGTAGACATTTCTACCCAGGGATAGGAAACTTCGCCTACAAAGATTGATTCAGCCACCCACTGCCCACTTTTGTTTTCTTATAGACGCTACGTCCCTGTACGCATAGCATATGCTGTGGCCAGTGACACAGATAATTTCCCCATTAAATGCTTAGATATAGAATTATATGCAGATCATTTCGGTGCCGATATGATAATTTTCTGACATTTTTTTTACAGAAAGGTGTTTCAATTCTTATTAAAGGCTGGGACGACATCACATTAAGTTATGATATACAGATGGGAACAATAAGCAAATCGTATACAAATATCACGGGGAACAATTTTGAGGCCCGGCAAATTAAGGAATCACTGACAGGTGGCAAAATCAGGTTAGTTTAACGCTACTGTACTGAAATGACGTGAACTTTCATTCGGAATATTTTATTTTGTAACTAATGTGTATAAATTAAGAAACAAACTAATTGATATCTAACAATATGAATAAACCAGAAGTGAAATCGGTATGGGAAAAAAACTATGAAAATAACTGTGATGGACTCCTTTGTTATTAGCGTACTTCATCACCTGGAGTCTTCAATCAATAAGTTACCTGCTGTCAGCAAGAGCAGGAAGCGTCGAACCAAGCTCACCTTAAATAACTTGACCAGCTTTCTAACCGATTCTTAATAATTCGAAAACAACAACTTATGGTAAATAACCTTCAAAGTCTTCTCCTAAATTCGATGAGGTTCTAACTCTATAATTATTGATTAACACCATTATTTTTTCTTAATTTCTATTAAGGGTCGATGTAACACTGACTTTCGTATGTGACACATTTTACTACGGAGACTGCACTAAATACTGTAAGGAAGATCCATGCCGTTACAGGTGCGACAAGAATGGAGACAAAATCTGTCTCCCAGGTAAATATAAACTTATGTTACAAAGTCTGTGTCCCAGGTAAATTTATCATTGTGTTACAAAGTCTGTGTCCCAGGTAAATATAATCTTATGCTTCAAAGTCTGTGTCCCAGGTAAATATAAACTTATGTTACAAAGTCTGTGCCCCAGGTAAATATAAACTTATGTTACAAAGTCTGTGTCCCAGGTGAATTTATAATTGTGTTAAAAAGTCTGTGTCACAGGTAAATATATCATTGTGTTACAATGTCTGTGTCCCAGGTAAATTTATCATTATGTTACAATGTCTGTGTCCCAGGTAAATGAATCATGGTTTTACAAAGTCTCTGTCCCAGGTAAATAGAAAATTGTGTTACAAAATCTGTGTCCCAGGTAAATATATCAATGTGTTACAAAGTCTGTGTCCAAGGTAAATATATCATTGTGTTAAAAAGTCTGTGTCCAAGGTAAATAGAAAATTGTGTTACAAAGTCTGTGTGCCAGGTAAATGTATCACTGTGTTACAAAGTCTGTGTCCCAGGTAAATATAACCTTATGTTACAAAGTCTGTGTCCCAGGTAAATTTATAATTGTGTTAAAAAGTCTGTGTCACAGGTAAATATATCATTGTGTTACAATGTCTGTGTCCCAGGTAAATTTATCATTATGTTACAATGTCTGTGTCCCAGGTAAATAAATCGTCGTTTTACAAAGTCTGTGTCCCAGGTAAATAGAAAATTGTGTTACAAAGTCTGTGTCCCAGGTAAATATATGACTGTGTTACAAAGTCTGTGTCCAAGGTAAATATATGACTGTGTTACAAAGTCTGTGTCCAAGGTAAATAGAAAATTGTGTTACAAAGTCTGTGTGCCAGATAAATGTATCACTGTGTTACAAAGTCTGTGTCCCAGGAAAATAGATAAATGTGTTAAAAAGTCTGTCTACCGGGTAAATATAACCTTATGTTACAAAGTCTGTGTTCCATGTAAATATATCACTGTGTTACAAAGTCTGTCTACCAGGTAAATACATCACTGTGTTACAAAGTCTGTGTCCCAGGTAAATATATCACTGTGTTACAAAGTCTGTCTACCAGGTAAATATATCAGTGTTACAAAGTCTGTGTCCCAGGTAAATATATCACTGTGTTACAAAGTCTGTCTACCAGGTAAATACATCACTGTGTTCCAAAGTCTGTGTCCCAGGTAAATACATCACTGTGTTACAAAGTCTGTGTCCAATGTAAATATATCATTGTGTTACAAAGTCTGTGTCCCAGGTAAATATAAACTGATGTTACAAAGTCTGTGTCCCAGGTAAATATATTATTGTGTTGCAATGTCTGGGTCCGAGGTAAATAGAAAATTGTGTTACAAAGTCTGTGTCCAAGGTAAATATGTCACTGTGTTACAAAGTCTGTGTCCCAGGTAAATATTAACCTATGTTACAAAGTCTGTGTCCCAGGTAAATTTATAATTGTGTTAAAAAGTCTGTGTCACAGGTAAATATATCATTGTGTTACAATGTCTATGTCCCAGGTAAATTTATCATTATGTTACAATGTCTATGTCCCAGGTAAATATATCATGGTTTTACAAAGTCTGTGTCCCAGGTAAATAGAAAATTGTGCAACAAAGTCTGTGTCCCAGGTAAATACATCACTGTGTTACAAAGTCTGTGTCCAAGGTAAATGTATCACTGTGTTACAAAGTCTGTGTCACAGGTAGATATAACCTGATGTTACAAAGTCTGTATACCAGGTAAATACATCACTGTGTTACAAAGTCTGTGTCCCAGGTAAATAGATAATTGTGTTAAAAAGTCTGTCTACCAGGTAAATATAACCTTATGTTACAAAGTCTGTGTTCCATGTAAATATATCACTGTGTTACAAAATCTGTGCCCCAGGTAAATAAAAACTTATGTTACAAAGTCTGTGTCCCAGGTAAATTGATAATTGTGTTAAAAAGTCTGTGTCACAGGTAAATATATCATTGTGTTACAATGTCTGTGTCCCAGGTAAATGTATCATTATGTTACAATGTCTGTGTACCAGGTAAATAAATCATGGTTTTACAAAGTCTGTGTCCCAGGTAAATAGAAAATTGTGTTACAAAGTCTGTGTCCCAGGTAAATATATCACTGTGTTACAAAGTCTGTGTCCAAGGTAAATAGAAAATTGTGTTACAAAGTCTGTGTGCTAGGTAAATGTATCACTGTGTTACAAAGTCTGTGTCCCAGGTAAATATAACCTTGTGTTACAAAATCTGTATACCAGGTAAATACATCACTGTGTTACAAAGTCTGTGTCCCAGGTAAATAGATAAATGTGTTACAGAGTCTGTGTCCCAGGTAAATAGATAATTATGTTACAATGTCTGTCTCCCAGGTAAATATAAACTGATGTTTCAATGTCTGCGTCCCGGGTAAATATATCATTGTGTTACAAAGTCTGTGTCCTAAGTTAAGATGTAATTGTGTAATGTGAAACAAGTCTTCCTCGCAGGTAGATATATCAAATTCAACTTCGTGTTATTCCATGGACATACCGCCCCATAATTGAAAATAACAACATGATCATTCATAAATATTCAACAGTACAAACACACGAGAAACGGAGTGATCAACATGATATTGTAAGCTCATTCTAAAAACGTGCATCTCAATAGTTTAATAAGATGATATTCAACTATTTAATTTTTCTGTCCTTTTTCTGAAAGCTAAATAAATACATTTACCAGTTTTATTAAGTTCTTTTACATTGTTTACACTTCATATTTTTACTAATTTGAAAATACATGTACAAAAATGTACTTGGCTTTCTGTAATAATAATTCTTAATATGTTTTTGATTACGATCAGAGTAAAATAGACATTGTAGTTTTCTGTCATAATCTAATCTATACTTAGATTATGCGGCGAAAGTTTTGTTTTAGATAAACACTTTTTATAAACACTATTAATAGACTTAATTAGATAAAATTGTAAAGAAAATTATCAACTTAATGTTTATATAATACTCATCGTGATATCCCATTTATCCTATTAATGATTTCTTGCTGATACACATCCTTAATTCTATTTTATATTACACTATTTCATTATTTATCAGGTTTCTAGAATATATTTCATTTCCTTGAATATGAATGCTTACCTTTTTAATACTATGTCTGGCTGTTTGTGGGATGACTTGGAATTGACCTTGTAACCTCGCTTTCAAACATATATTTGTGCTTTAAGTTTCTTCATATCAATTCCTAGGGGGGGGGGGGGGGGGGGTGAATTGTGCAAATTAGTCCGCTTAAACTGACCATTATCGCAGACTCCATAATTATGCTCAGCCGCCAGTTTATATTCAAATGTACATCGCTGGTTCCTTCAAACTATTTACCAATATGACATCATTGCTGGTAGTAATCAGTATTGGCGTCTGTTTTAATCTGATCTACATGACGAGTTAAAAGAGATTACTAATAACAAAATTACGTTTATAATTTCAGGATGGTCAGGGAGCGACTGTAACACTACAAATCAAAGTATAACACCAACGTGTACTATCACCACTACAACTCCAACCACCACTACAGATTTTACCACCACTACAGATCCTACCACCACTACAACTCCTACCACCACTATAACTCCTACCACCACTACAACTCCTACCACCACTATAACTCCTACCACCACTACAACTCCTACCACCACTACAACTCCAACCACCACTACAACTCCAACCACCACTACAACTCCTACCACCACTACAACTCCAACCACCACTACAGATTTTACCACCACTACAACTCCTACCACCACTACAACTCCTACCACCACTACAACTCCTACCAACACTACAACTCCTACCACCACTATAACCTACCGACACAACACACAACTGCCTACCACACTACAACTCCTACCACACACTACAACTCCTACCACCACTACAACTCCTACCACCACTACAACTCCTACCACCACTACAACTCCTACCAACACTACAACTCCTACCACCACTACAACTCCTACCAACACTACAACTCCTACCACCACTACAACTCCTACCAACACTACAACTCCTACCACCACTATAACTCCTACCACCACTATAACTCCTACCAACACTACAACTCCTACCACCACTACAACTCCTACCACCACTATAACTCCTACCACCACTACAACTCCTACCACCACTATAACTCCTACCACCACTACAACTCCTACCAACACTACAACTCCTACCACCACTATAACTCCTACCACCACTACAACTCCTACCCACCACTATAACTCCTACCAACACTACAACTCCTACCAACACTACAACTCCTACCACCACTACAACAACTCCTACCACCACTACAACTCCTACCACCACAGACTCCGACCACCACTATAACTCGACACCACTAGAACGCGACCACCACGACAACGCCTACCACCACGACAACGCCGACCAACACGACAACCCGACCACCACGTATAACGCCGACCACCACGACAACTCCGACCACCACTAGAACGCCGACCAACCTACAACGCTACCACCACGACAACGCCTACCACCACACAACTCCTACCAACACGTACAACTCCTACCACCACGACAACGCGACCACCACAGAACGCCGACCACCACTACAACGCTACCACCACTACAACCCTACCACCACTACAACTCCTACCACCACGACAACGCCGACCACCAGACTACAACGCCGACCACCACTATAACTCCAACCACCACACAACCCTACCACCACTACAACTCCTACCAACCTACCAACTCCTACCACCACTATAACTCCTACCACCACTACAACTCCTACCACCACTATAACTCCTACCAACACTACAACTCCTACCACCACTACAACTCCTACCAACACTACAACTCCTACCACCACTATAACTCCAACCACCACTACAGATTATACCACCACTACAACTCCAACTCCTTCCCTTATCCAAAGGATCCGTCCTACCTCTGTACCTGATGCTGAAACGACGTCTCTTAATTCTGCAACAGCGGGACACAACACCGGAAATGTAATTTGATGATACGTTGTGAATTTGTGCTATTACAAAAATAGTATATACCTACTTTCTAATAACATTATTCAATACCATATCATATCCAATAACATATTTAAGCATTACTCTGCCTACTTCGGAAAGTTATTATTTTATAACTCTCACAGGATTACAGTTACACATTGAGTTAACGCGTTAGATAAATTTGATATGATATACATATTCAAAATTATATGCCTCTTCAGTAAAATATGTCTATCCAATTATACAGCTGTATATACTTATCCAGTGCAATATGTCATGGAGTAGTAGAGTATATTTCCATAGAATCAGATTTGTATTATGTTTTATTAAACATTATGATGATATTTGCTGAATATTGATATGCCATAACCGTATTTTATTTCCATGTTGACAGGATTTGGATACGACACTCCTGGCAGTGGTAATAGGTGTTTTGGCACTTTTCATCATAATGGCAGTGATTTGTTCCCTCATCTTCAGGTAATTAATCAAATAACAAAGGTATAAAAGTAGACATCACTGCACTGGGAACTCAAAAAGGTTTCCCTTTTCAAATCAAAATGCCCTCACTAAAAAACAATAAATTATATCAAGAAC
>NW_022981625.1:0-7901 GCF_902652985.1 Pecten maximus
CCTCGTGAACATTAACCGCGCGTCCGCGGTAGCGTGGTTACAATACTACGGAATATGGTGACGCTCACCGTGCAGTTCTGACGTCATTTCTAGAGCTGCTAGGTGTTCGGATCTTTTTGAGCAACTCCGTTGGGATGAGATAAACAGGAAAACCTGTTCATTCCGGCAAAACTTCCATCGGTGAACAATTAACCGCGCGTCCGCGGTAGCGTGGTTACTATACTACGGAATATGGTGACGCTCACCGTGCAGTTCTGACGTCATTTCTAGAGCTGCTAGGAGGTTCGGATCTTTTTGAGCACCTCCACTGGGATGAGATCAACAGGAAAACCTGCTCATTCCGGCAAAACTTCCATCGGTGAACAATTAACCGCGCGTCCGCGGTAGCGTGGTTACTATACTACGGATATGGGGTGACGCTCACGTGCAGTTATGACGTCATTTCTAGAGCTGCTAGGAGGTTCGGTCTTTTGAACACCTCCATTGGGATGTGATCAACAGAAAAACCGTTATGATTTCGGCAAAATTTCCATCGGTGAACAATTAACCGCGCTTCCGCGGACGCGTGGTTACAATACCTACGGATATGGTGGACGCTCAACGCTGCCAGTTCTGACGTCATTTCTAGAGCTGCTAGGAGCTTCGGATCTTTTTGGGGCACCTCAGTGGGATGTGATAACAGGAAAACGTTATGATTTCGGGACAAACTTCTCCATCGGTGAACAATTAACCGCAGCACCGCGGACAGCGTTGGTTACCTTACTACGGAATATGGGTGACGCTCAACGTGCAGTTCTGACGTCATTTCTAGAGCTGCTAGGAGCTTCGGATCTTTTTGGGCACCTCCAGTGGGATGTGATAAACAGGAAAACGTTATGATTTCGGCAAACTTCCATCGGTGAACAATTAACCACGCTACCGCGGACAGCGTGGTTACAATACTAACGAATATGGTGACGCTCAACGTGCAGTTTCTGACGTCATTTCTAGAGCTGCTAGGAGTTCGGATCTTTTGGGCACCCCATTTGGATGTGATCAACAGGAAAACCTGCTCATTCCGGCAAAACTTCCATCGGTGAACAATTAACCACGCGTCCGCGGTAGCGTGGTTACAATACTACGGAATATGGTGACGCACAACGTGCAGTTCTGACGTCATTTCTAGAGCTGCTAGGAGCTTCGGATCTTTTGGGCACTTCCAGTGGGATGTGATCAACAGGAAAACCTGCTCATTCCAGCAAAACTTCCATCGGTGAACAATTAACCGCGCGTTCGCGGTAACGTGGTTGCAATACTACGGAATATGGTGACGCTCACCGTGCAGCTTTGACGCTATTTCTGGAGCTGCTAGGAGGTTCGGATCTTTTTGGGCACCTCCATTTGGATGTGATAAACAGGAAAGCCTGCTCATTCCGGCAAAACTTCCATCGGTGAACAATTAACCGCGCGTCCGCGGTAGCGTGGTTACAATACTACGGAATATTGTGACGCTCACGTGCAGTTATGACGTCATTTCTAGAGCTGCTAGGAGCTTCGGATCTTTTTGGGCACCTCCAGTGGATGTGATCAACAGGAAAACGTATTATGATTTCGGCAAAACTTCCATCGGTGAACAATTAACCACGCTACCGCGGACGCGTTGGTTACAATACTACGAATATGGGTGACGTTCAAACGTGCAGTTCTTGACGTCATTTCTAGAGCTAGCTATGAGCTTCGGACTTTTTGGGCACCTCCAGTGGGATGTGATAACAAGAAAACGTATGATTTCGGCAAAAACTTCCATCGGTGACCAATTAACCGCGCTACCGCGACGCGTGGTTACAATAACTACTGAATATGGTGACGCTCAACGTGCAGTTCTGACGTCAATTTTCTAGAGCTGCTAGGAGCTTCGGCTCTGTTGGGCACCTCCAGTGGGGATGTGATCAACAGGAAAACGTTAATGATTTCGGCAAAACTTCCATCGGTGAACAATTAACCGCGCTACCGCGGAACGCGTGGTTACAATACCTACGGAATAGGTGACGCTCAACGTGCAGTTCTGACGTCATTTCTAGAGCGTCTGGAGTTCGGATCTTTTTGGGCACCTCCAGTGGGATGTGATCAACAGGAAAACGTTATGATTTCGGCAAAACTTCATCGGGAACACTAACCACGCTACCGCGGACGCGTGGTTACAATACTACGGAATATGGGTGACGCTCACCGTGCAGTTCTGACGTCATTTCTAGAGCTGCTAGGAGCTTCGGATCTTTTTTGGCACCTCCAGTGGGATGTGATCAACAGGAAAACGTAATATTCGGCAAAACTTCCATCGGTGAACAATTAACCGCGCTACCGCGGACGCGTGGTTACAATACTACGAATATGGTGACGTTCACCGTGCAGTTTTTGAAGTCATTTCTAGAGCTGCTAGGAGTTCGGATCTTTTGGGCACCTCCATTCGATGTGAAAACAGGAAAACCTGTTCATTCCGGCAAAATTTCCATCGGTGAACAATTAACCGCGCGTCCGCGATAGCGTGGTTACAATACTCGGATATGGTGACGCTCACCGTGCAGTTCTGACGTCATTTTGGGGTGTAGGGGGTTCGGATCTTTTTGGGCACCTCCATTTTTATGGATCAAAAGGAAAACCTGCTCATTTTCCCGGGAAAAATTTTCATCGGTGAAATTTAACCCCCGTCCCGATAGGTGGTAAATATACGGAAAATATGACGTCACCTTGCCCTTCTACGTCATTTCAGGCTGCTAGGAGGGGTTTATCTTTTTTTGCCCTCCATGGGAATGATAAAAAGGAAAAAAATCTCATTCCCGGCAAAACTTCCCTGGTGAACAAATTTAAAGGCTCCGCGTAGCGGGGGACAATACTAGGGAAAATTGAGTTACCTGCAGTTTTGGTCATTTCTAAGCTGCTAGGAGGTTCGGATCTTTTTTGGGGCCCCCCATTTGATTATAAACGGAAAACCTGTTAATTTTCCCGGGAAAAACTTGCACGGGGAAAAAATTAACCGCGCGTCCCCCGTAGCTGGTGAAATACTACGGAAAAGGGGACGTCACCGGCACTTCTGAAGCATTTTAGAGGCCCAGGGGGTTTGGATCTTTTTTGGGGACCCCCATGGCATGTGATCAAAGGAAAACCCGCTCAACCCGGCAAAACTTATCGGGGAACAAATTAACCCCCGCGTCCGCGGTAGCGTGGTTACAATACAGGAAAATGATGCGCTCACCTTTCATTTGACGTCATTGCTAGAGCTGTGGAGGTTCGGATCTTTTGGGGACTCCATTTGGGTGTATCAAAGGGAAAACCCCCATCCGACAAAACTTCCATCTGAACAATTAACCGCGGTCGCGGTTTTTGGACAATATCGGATTATGGTGACCTCACCGTGCGTTCTGAGTCATTCTGAGCTTAGGGGGTTCGGTTTTTTGAGCACCCCGTTGGGAAGATAAACAGGAAAAAACCGTTTATTCCGGCAAACTTCTCGGTGAACAATTTAAACCCCGCGCCGCGGTAGGTGGTTACAATATACGGAATTGGTGACGTCACCGGCAGTTTGACGTCATTTTTGAGCTGCTAGGAGGTTCGGGGTCTTTTTGGGCACCTCCATTTGGATGATCAAAAGGAAAACCCGCTTTCCCCTTCCGGAAAACTTCCATCGGTGAAAATTAACCCCGCGTCCCGGTAGCGAGGTTACAATATCGGAAATGGGACCTCCCGTGCAGTTTGCGTCATTTTTAGAGCGTAGGAGTTCGGGTTTTTTGAGCACCTCATTGGGAGAGATCAACAGGAAAACCCCTCATTCCGGCAAAACTTCCCTCGGTTTTAAATTACGCCGTCCGCGGTACGTGGACAAAAACTCGGGGTGGTTTACCCTTTAGTTTTGGAAGAGGAGGATTGCACACCCCCTTTGGTAGATAACACAAACCCCCCTTTAAAATTTCCCCGGTTTAAAGGGCCCAAAAGGGGCAAACAAAGGTAGTCCCCGAGTTTAATTTCTAGGCTTAGGAGGTTTGGAACTTTTTGGGGAAACCCCCATTTTGGGTGGATCAAAAGGAAAAACCCTCTTCCGGCAAACTTCCATCGGTGAAAAATTTTTAACCCCGGTCCCCCGTAGCGGGTTAAATTACGAATATGGTAAAAGCTCACGGCAGTCTGAGTCTTTTAGAGCGCTAGGAGGTTGGTTTTTTGGCACCTCCTTTTGGGTGGAAAACAGGAAAACCTCTCATTCGGCAAAATTTTCCCTGGGGGAAAAATAAAACCGCGCGTCCCCGGAGGTGGTTTCAATACTAGGGAAAATGGGGACGCTCCCGTGCGTTTTGGGGCATTTTAGAGTGTAGGGGGCGGATCTTTTTGGCACCCCTTTTTGGGTGGTAACAGGAAAACCCGCCATCCCCAAAAATTTCCATCGGAACAAAAACCCCCGCGTCCGCGGAGCGTGGTTACAAAACTCGGAATATGGGGGACGCTTACCGTGCAGTTTGACGTCTTTTAGAGCTGAGGGGTTCGGGGCTTTTTTGGACCCCCATTTGGGGTGGATCAACAGGAAAAAAGTCATTCCGGCAAAATTTTATCGGTGAAATTTAAAACCCCGCGTCCGCGAAACGGGTTACAAAAAATCGAATTGGGGGACGTTACCCGGGATTCTGACGTCATTTTTAGAGCTGCTAGGGGGTTTGGATCTTTTTTTGGGGACCCCCTTTGATGGATAAAAAGGAAAAAACCGCACCGGCAAAACTTTCGGTGAACAATTAACCCCGCTCCCCGATGCGTGGACAATATCGGAAATTGGTGACGTCACCCTGCAGTTTGACGTATTTCTAGATTAGGGAGGGTTGGATCTTTTTTGGGCCCTCCATCATGTGATAACAGGAAAAAAATGTATCCGGCAAAAAATTCCCTCGGGAACAATTAACCCCGCGTCCCGTAGGTGGTTTCAATATACGGAATAGTGACGTCACCGGGGATTCGACGCATTCTAGAGTGCTGGAGGTTCGGGTCTTTTTTGGGCCCCCCCCTTTTATTGATCAACAGGGGAAAAACCGTCTCCCCCCAAAAAACTTCCATCGTGAACAATTTAACCCCGGGGTCCGCGGAGCGTGGTACAAACACGGAATGTGACGTCATTGGGGATTCTGCGCATTTTAAAAGCTGCTAGGAGGTTGGATTTTTTTGGCACCTCCATTGGGGTGATAAAAAGGAAAACCTGTTTTCCCGGGTCCCAAAAACCCCCCGTGAACAAAAAAACCCCGCGCCGCGGTAGCTGGGGCAATACTACGAAAAATGGGGACGCTCACCCTGCGTTCTGACGTCATTCTGAGCGTAGGGGTTGGATTTTTTTGAGCACCCCCTTGGGGTGAGAAAAAGGAAAACCGTCATTCCGGCAAACTTCCATCGGTGAACAATTTAAACCCCGCGCCCCGTTCGTGGTAAAAAATACGAATTGGGGGGCGCTCACCGGCAGTTCTGACGTATTTTAGAGTCTAGGGGGTTTGGATCTTTTTTGGGGACCTCCATTTGGATGGTAAAAGGAAAACCTGCTCATTCCCCGGGAAAACTTCCCTCGGTTTACATTTAAACCGCGCGTCCCCCCGGTGCTGGGTTTCAAAATACGGGAAAATGGTGACGTTACCGTGCGTTTGACGTCATTTTAAGCTGCAGGGGGTTGGTCTTTTTTGGGACCCCATTGGATGAGACAACAGGAAAAAACCCGTCATTCCGGCAAAACTTCCACGGTTTAAAATTAAAACCCCGCGTCCGCTAGCGTGGTTCAATAACAATATGGGGACGCTCCCCGGGAGTCCCGACTAAATTTTGGGGTGCTAGGAGGTTTGGATCTTTTTTGGGCACCCCCATTTTGGGGGGGGGGGTAAAAAAAAAACTTCATTCCGGGAAAAAATTCATCGGTGAAAAATTAAACCCCCCGTCCGCATAGGTGGTTCAATATACGGGAAAATGTGCGCTCCCTTGCAGTTTGAGCATTTCAAGGCTAGGAGGTTTTGGATCTTTTTGGGACCTCATGGGGTTGATCAAAAAGGGGAAAAAACCTCTCATTCCGGAAAACTTCATCGGTGAAAAATTTTCCCCGGGGTCCGGTTTGCGTGGTTTCAATATACGGAAATGTTTTACGTTTACCTGCAGTTTTTTACTATTTTTAGAGCGCTAGGGGGTTTGGTCTTTTTGGGCACCCCATTTGATGATCAAAGGGGAAAACCCGTTTTTTCGGCAAAACTTCCAGGGGGAACAATAACCGCGCGTCCGGTAGTGGGTTTCAATACTTTCGGAAATGGTTTCGTCACCGTGCAGTTTTGAGTCATTTCTAGGTGTAGGGGGTTTCGGATTTTTTGGGCACCTATGGATTGAAAAAGGAAAAAACCTGTCTTTTGGCAAAACCCTCGGGAACAATTAACCGCGCGTCCGCGGTAGGGTGGGTTTCAATACTCGGAAAATTGTACGCCACCCTTTTCAGTTCTGAGTATTTTTAGAGCTGTAGGAGGGTTTGGATTTTTTTTGGGGACCTATTTTATGTGATCAACAGGAAAAAATGCTACCGCAAAAAAATTTCCTCGGGAAAATAACCCCCCGCGTTCCGGTAAAATGGTTCAATTTCTACGGAATATGGTGACGCTCACCTGCAGTTTGCGCCCTTTCGGGGGGTAGGAGGTTCGGATTTTTTTTGGACCTCCATTGGATGTGATAAACAGGAAACCTGTATTTCCGGAAAATTCCTCGGTGAACAAATTTAACCCCGCGTCCCCTACGTGGGTTCAATATACGGGGAAAATTGTTACCTCACCGGGAGTTTGAGCATTTTGGGCGTAGGGGGTTCGGATCTTTTTGGGGGACCCCCCATGGGGGTGTGATAACGGAAACCTGCCATCCCCGGGAAAATTCCTCGGTGAAAAAATAACCGCGCGTCCGGTGGGTGGTTTTCAATACTACGGAAAATTGGGGACGCTCACCGGCGTTTTGACGTCATTTTAGAGTGCTAGAGGTTCGGACTTTTGGGCACCCCCAGTGGGGATGTGTCAACAGGAAAAAACCCGCTCATTTCCCGGGAAAATTCCATGGGGAAAAATTTAACCCGGCGTTTTTTCGGTAGGGTTTTCAATACTACGGAATATGGTGACGTCCCTGCCTTGACGTCATTTTTTGGGGGCTCAAGGTTCGAAACTTTTTTGGGGACCTCCTTTTTAGTGATAACAGGGGAAAACCTGCTCATTTCCCGGGAAAAATTCATCGGTGAACAATTAACCCCGTTCGCGTAGCGTGGGCTTAAAAATACGGAAAAATGGGGGCTCACCTTTCGTCTGACGTCATTTTGGGCAGGATTGGATCTTTTTTTGGGACCTCCTTGGGGGAATAAACAGGAAAAAATGCTCATTCCGGAAAAATTCCCCGGTGAACAAATTAACCGGTCCGCGTTTGGGTGGTTTCAAACTAGGAAAAAGTTTCGTTCACCTTTCGTTTTGACGTCATTTCTAGAGCTGCTGGGGGTTGGATCTTTTTGGCACCCCCTTTGAGGAAAACGGGAAAACCCGTTTTCCCCGGAAAACTTCTCGGGGGAACAATTAAAGCGGTCCCGTAGCGTGGTTACAATACTACGGATATGGGGACGTCCCGTGCAGTTTTGACTCTTTTTAGAGTCTAGGGGGTTTGGGTCTTTTTTTCACCTCAGTGGCAGGGGTCATCCCAAAACCCCCGGGAAAAAACCCCCTGCCCTTTTAAAAAACCGGGGGCAGGGTTTGGGTTTTGGGTTTTCGGTTTTTCCCCCAAAACGGGTTTGAAAAAAACATTAACCGCGCGTCGCGGTAGCGTGGGTTCATCTAGGAAATTTATTGACGCTCATTTTTCCAAGGGGTTTTTTCCCTTTTGGGGGAAAAAAAACCCCCCCCCTT
>NW_022981626.1:0-7886 GCF_902652985.1 Pecten maximus
GTAGTCGGAGAATACTCAAGAGAGGAATATATTGATTACGCACATCGGGACGTTAATCATAGTAAGCATGTTCCTCTTCTCGATCTTCCGTGTACCAGCAACGTGGGGCAGTTTGTAATCGACGAGGTACATATGATTACAGAATGGTGAGTGAAAATCAACAAGAGCTTAAAATTCAATTTTGTATTAAATATCGTAATGTCATCATATAAAAATATGTATACCTTCAGTCTGTCCATAATGGAGCTAATATGGGTTACAACTAGATCAGATCATTCTGTACACTGAGACGTAGAATAAAGGCTTATGGAGACATTAATTACATTTATTACATACACATGCCATTTGAGGTGCATAAAGGGGTGCATTAAAAACGATGAAGCACACGTACATTAAACATGCAAATGAGCCTGGTCACTGTGGGAACAATTGTGACGTCATATATAAATGACGTCACGCTATTGTCTCAGTAGTGAAAATGGGGCTTCCGTTAATCGTCGCTATATAGAAGAGAAGCATTGAGAATACATCAGTAAGCATGTTTTTCGAGTTATAAATAGAATCTAGCACTCATGTTTATGTCATATTGAATTTATTGAACTCGTTTAAGGTGCATTAAGGGGTGCATTAAAACGATGAAGCACACGTACATTTAACATGCAAATGAGCCTGGTCACTGGGAACACTATTGTGACGTCATATATAAATGACGTCACGTTATTGTACATGACGTCACGCTATTGTCTCAGTAATGAAATTGGGGCTTCCGTTAATCGTTTGCTATACATGTATAGAGGAGAAGCATTGAGAATACATCAGTAAACATGTTTCTCGAGTTATATAATAAATAGAATCTAGAATTTATTGAACTCGTTTATTAATTTCATATGAAAATATACACTTGTGCAATAAATTCAATATGACATGAACACTCGTGCTAGATCCTCTATGTAATTATCTATATCCGTGCTATCTCTTTATCTTCAGGGAGAGAATTTCAGACCCGCTTTTAAAAACTGGGTGAAACAACATGCATTTTCCCAGAGGCTGCACACCTGGCACTTACCGCCACAGCAACACCAAGAAAATAAACGAACTATGTAAAATATTACAATACCAGCAGCCTCAGGTGGTCACTGTCAATCCCGACAGACCAAACATCTTTTTAAATATTGAAAAAGGCTACCAAATCTCCACAAATTGAAAAATTGGACAAATAATTGAACCTATTGCCGACGGACTGAAGACTCAATTAGGAATCTTTCCTGTAACAATTGTGTATATGGAGAGCTTAGAAGCTCTCAGTTACTGTTATCAGTAATATCGTACTGCCTTCAGGAGTTACAATACAGTGGTGAACAACTTCCTGAGAACCGGATCTTCGGTCAGTACCCACAAAGACTACACTGACGATATGAAAGACACATAGTCACTGAACTTACAAAGGAAAATCCTAAAATTAGACTCGTTCTGGCCACAGTTGCATTAGGTATGGGTTTAAATGCACCGTCAATATCACAGATCATTCACTGTAGACCACCAACTACCATTGAATGCTATATGCAGGAAATCGGCCGTGCTGGGAGAAATGGTCAGCCAGCTAGTGCCCTTCTTTACTACAACAACAGTGACATTTCAAGGCTCGAAAAGGCATGTTCTGACGAAATGATAAACTATTGTAATCAAAGTACTGAAAGTACTGAGACACAAACGAAAACAAATTATTTTAACTGCTTTGTTTAGTGGGGACATGGTCAACTTTGTATGGAACATCACCAATACCTGATTAGGACTAGGACAAATATTGGAAAGAAAGAAATTCATATCTACTTTGATTGCAGTGCGTCTTGGCAGCTAATTGTCAGAATAGTACTGGTAATCTTATTTGAACATCTTCAATGGGTTAATGTATACGTAGTTGTAGATGTATATGAAGGTCCTAGATTACCTGTAAAATTAATGAGGCCTTTCTTTTCAAACTTTTGAGGATCCCATGCCTATAAGCGCTTCACAATTATCATTATCATTAGCATTTTGAAAAAAATATTATACATTTGATGTAGCGCCCCATCTAGCTACCAGCTTTAGATAAGAGAGAGTCAGTTAAAAACATTTGTGTGATTGTTTTAGGATTTTATCGTGTGTGTGAGCCCTGGTTTGAATGATATTTTGTGGCAGATTGTTCTATCCCTTCAGTACCTTCTGTAAAATAGCGATAACAACTTCAATTGTCAAATACAATATGGCTGCCTGTCGGCCATGTTGTTTTCCGATTAGTCTCAAAATGCAATATCCATACTAGGCACCGAGGGGAGACTACAAATAAATTTGAGAAAGATCCCTTCAGCACTTTCTGAGAAATAGTGATAACAAACTTCAATTGTCCAAATCCAAGATGGCTGCCTGTCGGCCATATTGTTTTCCGATTGGTCTCAAAATGCAAATATGCATACTAATGTAAGCACCAAGAGGAACCTACATATGAAATTTGAGAAGATCATTCAGTGCTTTCCGAGAAACTAGCAATAACAAACTTCAATTGTCAAACCTAAGATGGCTGCCTGTCGGCCATATTGTTCTCCGATTGGTCTCAAATGCAATATGCATAACCACCCACCAAGGGAAACCTACATATCAAATTTGAGAAAGATCCCTTCAGCACTTTTGAGAAATATCGATAACAAACTTCCATTGTCCAAATCCAAGATGGCTGCCTGTCGGCCATGTTGTTTTCCGATCAGTCTCAAAACGCAATATGCATAACTAGGCACCGAGGGGAGCCTACTTTTGAAATTTGAAAAAGATCCGTCAACACTTTCTGAGAATAGTGATAACAAACTTCAATTGACCAATCCAAATGGCTGCCTGTCGGCCTTATTGTTTCCGATTGGTCTCAAAAGCAATATGCATAACTAATGTTAGCACCAAGAGGAACCTACATATGAAATTTGAGAAAGATCAATTCAGTGCTTTCTGAGAATAGCAATAACAAACTTCATTGTCCAAACCTAAAATGGCTGCCGGTCGGCCATATTGTTTCCCGATTGGTCTCAAAATGCAATATGCATAACTAGAAACCAAGAGAACCTATGAATTTTAGAAGATCCCTTCAGTACTTTGAGAATAGCGTTAACAAGAATTGTTTACGGATGGGGGACGGACGACAGTGACGCAGGGCGATTTGAAATAGCCCACCATCTGATGATGGGGGTTAAAAACACCTGGGTCTGATAAACAGACTCTGGAGGCATAGATGCGGATGTAGACGGGCAGGGTATACCATCACGACGGGCACATTAAACTAAGCATTATATTCAAACTTAGAATTACATGCTCATATCAGCTCAGACTTGAGACAGTTTCTTAATCGCTCATTAGAGTGAACATGATTTTCATAGAGCACTCTACGTTATATGTTACACTCCATACTGTGTAGCTAAAAATAATCTATACAACAAAACACTTCATTCACATGTACAGTTCAAATCAATTTGAAGTGGAATTTGTTTTCACTTATGTACATTGCATCAAATATTCTCCGCAATAGTATATGTACCATATACATACTGTAACTGCATGATACATATATATATGTATGTATGGTATATATATCATGTTAATTAAGTTAGTGAGATGTGAATGTAGCTATATGTATTGATATCATCGATTTCAAATCAGAGTTTTTTTTTAATCTGCAGCATCTGTCAGATGAAAATGTAGTTCGAATGCCCAAACTGGATGAACTGTACATGTAGTAGCATTCTTCAAAGTCCATTATGAATGCTTTTCATACAAATGTATTCTTTCAATTGTTCATGGTGTTTTAAATTATTAGAACATGAAGTAATTTTTATTTTCATAAATGGAAGTACTGCTTATCTGTAAACTAATTGGTATTGATAAGATAATTTGCCAAAATGTTAAAAATCAAACCTTATTAAGTAGAATCTAAACAGTTTGTAAATGGCTAAGCCCACTTTCTAACAACAAATTACTTATTTTGATTCTCTGTCAATATGATCAGGTTACTTGCAAGACTTTGTCAGAAAAGTTACACACATATACATTATAATAGTTGCTTTAATTAAATTAATCTGATTTGAACATAAACCGCTTAACAATTTAAATGAAAAAAATGTGTTTCACCATTTACCATAATGACAAGAAGAAATAATTATTTAACTCAACCTATGATATGTATGTAACAGCCATCAAGACATACTATATCTTAGTCATGCCAAGTTATTTCACAATAGGATATATGCACACACAAAAAAGTTTACAAATTTTGTTGTTTAGAAATATGACTTAGTAATTTTTGCTGTTCTTCTCAAATATAATGTACTAGTGTTGTAAAGAAAAAAAGATTAAATAATAATAAATCTAAGTTTGATAAATGTTTGCATGATTATCAAACTATACTGTGCATTAGTTTAAGGTAATTTAATTCAGACTGAAATGATTAAGACAGAAAAAACCGCAAGATGTAGGAATATAACATTTCCACTGCCTTAAATTTCTGGTTAAATTTAGCAATCAGTACATTTCCATGAAAATGGTGTTTTCTAAAGAGTTACTGCCCTTAACCGTCCCTGAAGCGTCAAAACTCACCAACATAATAAGGTCTATGTAGATGTACATCGTAGACCCCTTTCTTGTTTATAATATGCTCGACTGTTATGTATATTTCAATGATAATGATAGATCATTTTCTATTTTTTTAAACCATCACGAATATTAGAAAAAAGAATCAGTCGCTATAAATGATAAGACATTTTCTATTTTTTTTAAACCCATCACGATATTAGAAAAAAAGAATCAGTCGCTATAATTAGAAGTGAAATTTTCAGTGACGTCTACACTGCATGCAGACACCCCCACGTTAATGCGTACGCGTTCGGTAAACGAAAAAAACTCATGGCATTACGTAGGATATAATCAAAGATCCGAAGTCAAATTAATCACAAGTCCATGACATTTCGAAACCCATTCGTGAGAATTTATTTAACTTTTATTTGCAAACATGCGTATGGTACTCGACTGCCTTGTTGTGATATTGTCATGATGAATAGACAACTTTTTTTCTTTCGTAAAAAAAACATCATATAATCTAACCATCTGCAGACTACATCATCACATGCAGTTAATATTTCAGTGAGAAAATGACTTCAAATTGGGTTTGATCACCTACTCTTTCTTTATTATTGTTTACATTACTGAAAGATGGCGGCAAAATCGGATGCTGGATGAGTGTTTTTCAATGTACAACAACAACGATATTCCCGACGAAACTTTATCATATTTACCCATTCAGTACCATGCCACCAAAGAAAAAAACCACATAGATGTCGATGATGAAAATTCAGCGTGATGTTAGTAGATTTTTCTTCCGGGTCACAGGTAAGCAGCAATATGGCGCCAGCGAAAAGTCGATTGTATCATTCCGCGTGAAATCTAATGCGTTCAACGCGGAAAAATGTTTCTTACGTATCATCGACAGAACATACTTAAATTAAATACTTTGAAAACTATCTATTTGTGAGGTTCTGTTGTTTGTCATATATCTAACGAAACTGCCGTGTTGCATTTGACTCCGTAAGTCACGGGACTATTTTTTTTGCGATAGAATATGATTGTGAAGTGGCAGTGGAAGTTGTGTCAGAGCGAACGAAGATGCCAAAAAAAAACACATTGTCCTGTCAGCTTCTAAAATACAACAAAACAAAAGGTGATTTTTTTTAATAGCTGAACTTCACTGTATGTCATTTTTTATCGTGAAGTTAAACAAATATTACTGCATAACATTACGGAGTTACTGTAAAGCACGTTTAGATTGGCCAACAGCAGTATCCGCCAGAGCCCTCAAAAGCGCTGACATAGACTCAAACTTACGTTTGTGTCAACAAAACAAAAGGTAATTTTTTATAGCTGAACTTTACTATATGTCATTTTTTATCGTGAATATTTACGATATTTACAAATATTTACTGCATAGCATTACGGAGTTACTATAAAGCAACGGTTAGATTGGCCAAGGCAGTATCCGCCAGAGGGCATCGTAGATTTGTCAGCTACACCTCAAAAGCGCTGACATAGACTCAAACTTACGTTTGTGTCAAAATGAAACCTCATGTTCTCGTACATTTTTGGTGCAGTATTTTGGGTTTGAACAAGTGCTTTTCAACAAATCACCTGTTGAATGTTGTTCAAACTGTAAAAAGCTGATATGGGACTGAATAGCAGCTGAACACTTCGATAGATGTAACCTATACACTGTACATAGTAAGGAAAAAAAACATGTACACTTATCCTATTTTAGGATGATAGTGATGAACTATAGAGCTAAACAGTAATTGCTGTTAGCCTTTACTCTCTGTCCAGCTTGTTTGATCAATAGACTTTTTGGCAATTATTTTCCTCTGAAATTTTGCATCCTGACATTACAATACATATATACATTATTGTATATAAAGTGTATATGCATACCATATTTATCCTGCAATAATCCCAGGGGTCCAACACCTAAACTCTTGACTCAAAGTAGGGGGTGGCTTATACAATACAATGAAATAGCACTTGTAAGCATTTCTACTGAAATGTATTTCCACTGGGTGGGCTTATTGTGGATAAATATGATGTATCTGTTATTGCGAATAATGAACGTTCAAAACCCTGAAATTTTACTTGTCTCCTATAAGAAAATGTTATTAAAAATTGGTTGGATATTTTCTCAAATGATCACCAAAAAAACCATTTATCTGAACAATCTACATTCGTGTATGACTACAACCCGCAAACAGATTGACTATTCATCATCACTGTCAGATTTGTCACTGTCCTCATGGATAGCATGCAGATCTCTTAACAACCTCTTTTATAGTGTTTTTTAATGCATGCCTTTGAAATGACTTCTGTGAAAATCGAATGGAGGAACGCTGACTTTCTGTTGCAACTGACGTCCACCATGAATATCCAAATATCCAATTTCTGTAGTGTTTTCCAACAGAGCACTTGTGTCATCTGACCTACTACGGACCTTGTGTGTTGACTTCAGGTTCTTTACCTTTGTCTGCTCGTCAAAGGCATCACACACACTCGCTATTACTGGGCTGCCCTGGTGACATTAACAATAGCCATCTCGGTTTGTTAGCACCAAGGCCACGAATAAGTTCCTTCAAATACTTGACTTCATTTTCCTTTTGAAGGTCTGCAGCCCTTATTATTTCCAATACCACCGGTCGGATTTACAACAGAGCTTGCCCTTACTTTCATTGACCATTTGTTGTGATAGAGTGTGTTCTGTTTTTAAGATATAGTTCTATGCACTCAGTTAGATATTTCGACATAGCAGAATGACTGTAGAAAAATGGAATCATCTGCTTGAGAATGACATTGATTCTGTATATGTCTCCCTCGTGCAAAGCATCTTTCATTTGCAGAATAATAAAATACCACTGCATGAAATTCACCACATAGTTGTTGAGATTCATCCTCAAGTTTCGGTGGTTTAAATGTCACGAACTTGATGGGTGCAGTCACTCCTGGTATGTTAACACGACATCCATGAAGTAGTGTGTCACTTTGAGAGACACAATTACCTTTTTTCCTGCAACATCCAACACTACATTCACAGTACCATTGTCGGGGCGTGCCACAGTTGTGAATACTACTGTGGCTGCGTCATGATGGATATCTGGATGTGCATCTCATCCGTGATTGGTTCCTGAAAAGTAACATGTACAGAGTATATAAATTATGTTGTTTATAGCTTAGGCTATTCCGAATGATGTTGGTGGGGCGGAGCATAATTTGAGACCCCACCACCCATTAATATTAAAGTTATAAAACTGATTTACTATGAGATACTACGCGATGTCCCACCACCC
>NW_022981627.1:0-7884 GCF_902652985.1 Pecten maximus
ATACTATCACACATTAAAAACTTATAAGCAATCTTAGTAAGAAGTGAATATGTCCCGTGTATACAACTTCGGTAAAAGTGATCTTTTATAAAGCACATTGATAAAGATGTATGCTAGCCAAATCTTTACTACACAAATTGAAGCGCGATTTTCACCAATCTAATTAAAATCTACATGGTAATTCTCATGTAACGTAGTGAGAATGACCATCTTGATTTTAATTAGATTGGATTTTCACAAAAAAGGATAAATCTTCGAACGTATTGTTCATTTGCTGAACGTAAACAAAGACACCCATTCACGCGGAAATAACCCCCATGCGTATACAATGTAGTTTACCTATCGAAATCCCCCAAATAAATCCCCCGTCGGAAATAACCACGTTTACAGTATACGATTGGTCAGCTTGATATTGAAGACGGGGATAATATATAAGTGGTTTTGTGTATTGTAACAAAATGTTCTAGATTTTTTTTCTTTTTTAAATATTGCTCATTATCATGTTTACATAATTAGCTTAAGTTACTTTGATAAAAATGAGTTCATGTTGTTGTTTATTTAACGAAATCTCTGTCGTTTTTGTGTTATTATCTCGAACCCTGAAACTTTATTTCAAACAATTTTTTCAATACACCTTTCTTCCTGAAGAACACTTAAACATGTATTATGTTTTCCTTACTGTCCCGTATAACTCTGCTAACATAATCTCCATCAATGGATTTAACACCTGCCTTGACTTACTTACTAATATTTGATACACATATCACGTCAAATTGTGTTACTGTATTCATTACTGTACATTGATGTGTGTCTACAAACTTCGTTTCTTATAAAGATACAAAATCGCAATATTTTACAATATATGTTTGAAACTGTGCAACAGGTCTTTGAAGCAGAAGAATCATTTAGATTATATCCTATTCTATTTTTTCATAATGTGTGTTTTGTTCTTAAATTCATAAAATATGTATACAAACAATTGATAATATTTAAAGTGAGTTGAATGATATTTAAAAGGAAGTTCGTTCAAGTATTAGATATAGTGTAAATGGCAGCGTAGAGCAAGGGAACGCTAATTTGCACACCTCACTTTTTTGCGTTTTTTCCTCCAAGTGGCCGAGGACTGTTTTTATTTTTTTTATTATTGTGATTAATGCCAGACTTTCGTCGTACTTTTGCCATTTTGAATTTATCACTTCTGATTAAGTCCTTTTGAAACAAGATCGGACTGGTACGACACTCTTCATAGAAAATGACTACTGGCTGATTTAAAATTGTATTCAATCCCTGTTATTGATTGGGAAGAGAATTTGCAACTATTTAGGGAAAATATCGTTTTATCAGTATGTAATGAAAACGTAATACAAATCCATTAACTAGACACTCCTTCTCTTTCGTCGCCTTGCTTACATTCCCTCCGCAGGGAGCGGTAATTATTCAAAACTGAAAAGGAAGTAAATTGACATTTTCCAATTTTGAATTGTTTTATTTTCAAAGATTATTTCAATCGTGATATTTGGCTTAATATGAGTTAATGATATTGTTTTGTCTACAAAATGACTGAAAACATTTTTTTTTCAACAAAGAAGTTCGATGGGTGTGCGAAACTACTTTCCCGATCGACTTTAAATCTAGAAATTAGCAAAGGTTAACAACAGCTCCCATGCGCTCATCAGCTTACCTATGTGTATGATACGAAACTTTTGTAACAATTGAACATCTAGCAATACAAGATACTCTTTCTCGATTTGAAATGTATTTGATAGAAATGTATTTAAATACATACAAAATGTGTGCGAAATTACGTACCTCACACTACTAATCAATGATTTCATTTGCACGTAATGTATTACGCGTCTTGTTTACCGGTGTTAATAACTTTTACAAATGACTGACCCTTGTATTTATGTCGTCCGCAGGTTGATGGAGAGGACTAGTATTGACCCCCGTCGAGCCAGAAGTCTTCCTTGGTTTGAGGATAGTCGGACATCATACCAGCATCACGCTGACTACCTCAAACGTCTGTCCACACTCAGGGACGAACTCATCAATCAAGAGCATGAGAACTTATCAAACGCTCTCGAGCGGCTCAAGCAGCGACAAAACGGCAAGGAGAACAGAACCACAACGAGACCACGTGACACAGATGGATTTGGGTTCGAGGTTCAGCCACGAAAATCGCTGATGACTACCGTAGAACAGTTCAAACGAACTCGGCCCAGACGAAGTCCTCCAAGGATTATGCCCCTTGAGGGAAAGCAAATTATGGAGCCACAAGCGTTTTACAAATCTCCGCGTAGTCCATTATTGGCGTCGTCGTCACTTCCGGTTAGAACGCCAGATGATAGTTTTAAACTGAATCTACAGCGGTTAATCCAGCCCACTTCTAGTATTCCGAACATTGGACGTAAGTCAACAACCTCTAACAAACAATTGGTTCTGGAAACATCCCCCTTACAGAAGAAATCTACGCCCCCAAAGTTATCCCCATACCCGGTATTGGAACGGCCGGGTCCATTATATAAGGGCACACTCAAAACCGGGGGCCGTCTCAAAGGTCTAATAAAACCGGACGATGATAAAGACGATGATGAAATACCACCACCTGGTTTTCATCATTCTGACACTATGGACCAGGACAAGATGAGCCTGGAACAGCTTAAAGACTATTACTGTATTTACTATCTTCCTACCAACACGCCCGTAGTTCCGAATGAAGACGACATGTCTTTCTATGGAGAATCTGTGCATAGTAGCCGGAAATCCGAAGGCAGAGACAGTAGAAAAAGAGTGAATGCCGTAGAGGGCAGGTCAATTTTGAAGAGACTAGACAAATCTAGACATAGAACAAATCCAAGGCGCACACCAAGACGTGACCGGAAGTACTATTCTGAAAGTCATAATTACGACTCGGAGTATTCAGGGGATTCCCCTCCTCCTTCAAACAAGAAACAGATTGTTGTGGATATGCCAGCAATTGTGTTTAACACCGCGACTCCAGAACGGACTCGGATAGACTTTGAATCTGATTTAACCCCTCTACGTAAGACTTACAAGCAAAACGAACTCCGCCAGAGGGAGTTAAAAAACTTGATAGAAGATGTCAAAGAGCTCAACTTACGTAACGATACGTTAACTGGGTTCTTACAGAAGGCGCCGGACGAATAACGAGAGTTATCTCCCATGGATTTACAGTTCCGGGTTATACACGGCACATCATCGTTCGCGCAACATATAATGCGCACATTCTGACTTAGTGTTAATTGACTGGATAATGATGGAAATATTTGAAGTTCGACCGAATTATCTCCCTTTTGGACTTGATACTCTATCTATAGACCAAGGGTTAAAAACAGATCAACTAAACAGATCATCTAATATTTTCGGTTCAGCAAATAATTTCAAATCAATACAGAACATCATTTTTATCATTTACCGCTTCAGTCGTTTTCCACTGCAAGTCTCATACAAAGTGTAGCTCTATCAAAATTTGTCACGTAAAATTATTTGTAGTTTATGATGGAAAATGTGATATATCACCCATCTATGGAACAGGGGAACTACAGTACCGCTTGTCATAATAGCCATCATATGCTGAATCGAATTACGGAAATATTTATGGTCACACTAAACATGACTGGACCCCGCATTATATACTACCTAGTAAATTTGAATATCAAAGAAATTACGGACTAAACAGTTTGTTATAAGATGTATATCGATTCTAATGTCATATAAGATTTATGAACTGTTAGTCTCAGATTTGTTTCTTTTACCGACGCGAAGAGGAGAAAAAACATAGTTACAAGTTTCATAAATATTTTATAGAAATGTGAAGTTGACGAATTTAAGATTCTGTTTATCACATATATAATTGAAATAATTAAAGGCATTAGTGGAAATAATAATATATGAATATCATATTGATATGAAATCTAGAATTAAAATATTATATATTTCAACTCAATGTCTTTGGTTGGTGAAGTCACAGTGTGTGTGGCCATGAAATGTATAAGGAGTCTCATTTAACGCGAGCTAGCTGCCCATCATATCTCTGCTAGGTATATGATCGCACGTGTGTTTCCGACAATTTCTGTTGAAATGGGTGTAATAACACTGACAAAATCTTTATATGGTAGATTAACGTTCCTGTTTACACAATTTTGCTGTAATATACATTTTAACATTAAAAAGTTGTAATTACAAAGCTTTCAATTATTGTAATGATTTGGACGAATATTGTTCATTGTTATTATATGATACTCGCTACAAAGATATCAAAATTGCAACATTACTTATAAAGTGGATTTCATAATGGGTAAATACCAGATGTTTTAAGTATCCTGTCAAAATTTTGAGATCCTGAGAATGGATTTTTTTGTTATTCCGTCCCATGATTGGGGACCGCTTACGACGATGTTTTGAAATCAATATGGGAGACGACCCCAAATGATTTTCCGATAAATGTCGTTAGTCTTATAGAAATATTACACATTTAACATTAGAAATTTCTATCTTATTTTCGCGAAATGACAATTTTACTCTTTATTAAAGCGTTCATAATCCGATGGAAAATACCGAGAAAGATTTAGTTCAACAAAGATGTGTTGAGATTTACGCCCAATGAGACCGCCCACAGATTATTGGTATGTGTATTTATTGTTTGTATAACGTAGATGTACATAATTCAAATCAATGAATAAAAGGGGATATATTTCAAAATACAGCACAGCTGTCGAGCTCAGTAAAAGTAGAACAAAGAGAGGTAACTCGTATAGATCAGAACACACTTACAAGGACTCTGCGCAATTAGTGCCAAGTCTCTGTAGGAATATCTGATAGAATTGATTTTAGCGGTTATGACGTACTTCTGAATAAACCCACGTAATAAATATCTCCTTTACGTGTATAGTAAATCTGAAGAAGTGAGAGTTGGTAAAATTAGTTTACTTCTACTTGTAGCTGGTTTCTTCTACCAGAACAAAATAGCTCGGTTTTAATTTTAACTGATTTTTTTCGACGGTAATATCTGGGGTCGAGAAATACCTGTTTAAGTACAACATGTATTACGTTGTTTTTGTTGTTTTTTTCTCTAGATATAGCTTAGATCAATATTTTGTTGAATTTTATTTATTTATTTATTTATTTTCTGATAATTTGTTTTCAGTGCTAGAATATTTGAAGCATGATAGACACTGTGTTTAAGCATTTTTTTCAATTTTACACAGAAGTAGTTTTTATCGGGGGATTAGCAGATGACACGCAGATATTTCAACATGACCATTCAGTATGCATGCCCACCTATACTTTTGTATGCTGACTATCTTTATCAAGTCTGATCTGACGTGAAGAAAGAAAGAATGACAGCAGTGACGCATCAGGGTTAAAAGGTCACATAATTAGTGATTACAAATACACAAAACGTTATAGAACGACTTTATACAAAGGACTGTAAATAAATGTTTATCACCAGAGAAATTTAAAAAAAAAAAAAGAATTATCAACATTAAAGGTATTTTTTATTCTTAATTTGAATTTAATCATTCATTATATTCATATCAAGTTAACATAAACGTGCAAATGTCAGTGTGTGTTATTGAGATTCTTAAAATTCATGTAGAAGTTCCAGTTTCGATGCTGCTGGTGTGATTAGGTTTCCGACAAGTAAACAGTTCATCCCCTTTAATTTAACCTGGTCACCCCTCACGCAATAAAATATATGAAAACCATCAAATTTAGCACATTAACTGTTTCCACTTCAGACATTGTTGGACTTTATTGGTCGATCTGGTGCCCAGCTTGACCCGGAAATTACTTCCCTACATCTACACGAATGTATCATGATCTACAAGCTTTATTTTGCCAAAGTGACGACATGTATCGAAAGCGAGGCTACACTAACAAAGCGTAGAGTGTTGGCAGACTATTTCGACTCTTCTTTGACACTGCTCCACTAACTTCTTTATACCCAGAAAATTTTGCGGTCTATTCCATATTTGTAACCCTATATTTCATTTTTTGATGACAGAATATATTGTTGTTTTCTTTCCAGCACGTTTTCGTTCAAGGATGCTATATATGTACATCAAAACACATTTTCCTTACTACATTATGAGATTCAGTATTCAGTAGACAAACATTGAAGTCTCATGTATATGTTACATTTTAATATGACGAGTTCGATCGGAGAAATAACTTTAAAAAATATTCGTGTAAATGCACATTTTCAGCAACCTATGGTAACGTAGAAATAACGTATTTTTTATTGACGATCTTGTATTTTATTAAACTTCATTAAAGGGGCATTCCTTGGTTCGGACATCAGAGACATGCACAATTTTTATTGATGAAATGTACATGTATGTCCGAACGATGGTTTTATGAGTGTTTGTGCCTACATATAATGACATTAACGCCGACATATACAGAGAAAAGGCGTATCGTATACAGATACCGTATGTCTTCGCGGTAATTAGTGATACTTCGGGTCGAATTAAGAATTTTCAGCACTTAATACTGAAGAACTCTGGTTTATCCTGAGAGTAAAACAGCCGTATTAGTGTATTTACTTCGTGTATTTTTTTCCAGGAAGTTTAATTTTGACAACCTAAACTTTATTCAAACGAAGGAATGTCCCTTTAAGTAACTTCCGTTTGCTCCTTTGGAGCGTATCATTAGTCATGATATACGTACGTCTAACGATTTCTCACAATTATATTTTCACCTATATGCATTACACACTGTCACAGTTATCGAACAAGTTTATCTCAAATTGTTATATACGCGATACAACATTGTGAATGCCTATTTAATATATGACATTAACAACGAAAAGGGAAATATATTGCACTGGAAGATTTCAATAGATTTAAAGAATCATCGAGGTAAATACTTAAACAAACAACCAGACAGGCATTTTCGTTTCCTCTTGTTGAAGATGAAAGAATCTTTCATCCCTTTTGGGGGTGAGATAGTGGGATCTCAACCCGAGGAGGCAGATTGTTGTTAAGTTACCAAACACGAGGCTTGCCGAGTGTTTGGGAACTTAACCATCTCCCTCCGAGGGTTGAGATCCCCTATCCCATCCCAAAAAGGGGTGAATGATTATTTTTCTCTTACCCTGTTTTCCAATCGAGGTGTGAACCAAATCCTAACGTATGTAAACACCACGTGGACGGCGGATGACAGTTAAGATAAGGCTGTAGCAGACGCTTTACACCTTAGGATGTTGATTTCATACAAAATATAGTTCCGATTAGCTTGTCAAAAAGAACACAAACACTCAGGTAACTCTGATGATTAATACTTATTTTATTTTTTGTGTGAATAATATTGACATTAAGCATTCAAACGTTCCGGGTCAGGTCATAGTGACGTCACCCTGTCGAGAACAAGAGCACGTTCAAAGAGCACGTGTAGCTTGTCTTCTCCATCTCACCCCGGTAAAACTGCTGATATCCCTGTCCAGGGTGAGAGAATACATGCTCCTGGTATTTCTATCAATCTCAACAACTAGCATATATGTGCATGCTACAGATTCTACAAATGTTCAAGGGCGGCTTTCGAGAAGTATGTTAAGTTCTGCAAACATCTCAGCAAGTTTGTCACTTATAGCGACCACTGAAATTTCCCATTCTCCGTCATCCAACATGTTTTCATCAAGAATGAATGAACATTTCTGTCTTCTTCTAGAATATATTGAACATACTTTTCACCGTTTATGAAATTCACACTTTGTTCTAGCAAGATGTCTCTAATTTTGAATAATGCGGGATATTGTTTATAAGTAAGTGTCATTATTCACATTTTTTGCACAGTTTACACGTCACCTTGTAATTAACCTACCCTTTTAAAAAAAAAACCCAAAAAAGAAAGGGGGGGGAA